>NC_141104.1:1702500-1885000 GCF_041138505.1 Cibotium barometz
AAAACCTGAAATTTGAGCGAAACTGTTGTATTGTAGAGGTTTTGAGGTTTCAAATGGACGAAACACATTTTTTTGTGACTATGCCTCTACCTCTTTGTTAATGTGTTCAACTTTGGGCCGATTGTTGGCCTCTTGATCTTTGGCCTCGTGGAGAAATTCTTTGAGGCTCTATCTTGGCCTCAATTGAAGTTCTGATTGCTTGTCCTTGGCCTTAATCTCCTTGTACTAGCATGTCATCATGCTCTTGGCGATGTCTACAACATGGCTTAGAAGTTCTAGCCACTTGGTGCCTTTGGAGATTAAAAGATTTGGGTGAGCAACCTTGTACTGATTATACTTTGCCTACAAGTTAAATTATCCTTAGAAGAGCTTCTTGCAAGGCTTGAAGTTGTAGGCAGATGGAGCATCGAAGAGTTTCTTACAAGGCTTGAAGTTGGTAGGCAGGTGGGCTCACTTGGGGTGTGGTAGTCTATGAACTAGATGTTGCCTCTTGGCGGGTCCCCTTGTCCTTGGTGTCAAAGTTTGAATGGATTATGCACCAGCTAGCTTACTGAAACAAGTGCAGTGGGGTCAAGTGAAACAAGTGCAGTGGTCAGGTGAAACAAGCACATTAGCCACGGCCCACGGGGACCAACTAGCTGATTGGTTAAACACCAGCACCATGGTCATGGGACCAGCACTATGGTTGATCAAAAAGGTCCCAACACATCCCCTAATATGTAGGTAACACTCACACAGTCTCACGGATTAATTCCCGTGGATCAAAAGTTATCGGCAAATCACCCTCGTTTTTAGAAGAGCTGTATGGCACCTAAAGCTATGCTTGCAGCCAAATGGTGAAGAATTTCATGATACTTTCTTCAATAAAGTTGTAGCCCCTTGTGTGATTATTCTACCTACAAAAAAGATCATCACCATCAACATTATGAGCGGTGAGATATCAACTCTTTAATCAGCACCAGTCATGTAAAAATTTCAAGCACAAGCAACTCCATTTACTTGTATGGGGATTTATATAGGTCGAATGTACTTCAAAGGAGTAAGCATGGGTAAAGGCAGCTAGAAGAGAAATTATCATAGTTGTGTGAGATCTTTAGGGTTGAGATTGAGTAGTACCCCAAATAGTTCAAACTCTTGTAATGCATACAATCATGAGTCTTCTGTTGCATGCACGGAAGCCTTCCTGTACAGATCCATAGCTCTAAGCTTGATTAAGAACAAGACGTTGATTAAATATGATTAAGACAAAGGAGAGAGAAGAAGAGAGAGAGTTGGTGTCAGGGTTTTCTTTATTCTATGGTAAAGGTGACTAGAATGTCTGTACATCTGTCAAGGCCTTGGTCTACCCAATAGGAGAGTTGGTGTCAGGGTTTTCTTTATTCTGTGGTACAAAAAGGTGACTAGAATGTCTGTACATCTGTCAAGGCCTTGGTCTACCCAATAGGGTGACCTCTAGCCTTCTACATGACTGATAGAATTTGGTGCATCTCAGTGTATTTGGGCAAACCCTATTTTTGGGTATTTTATGTAATTCTTCTAGTGTAGTAGGTCGTGGACCAGTCGGCCTGTTCTAGGAGCAGTCAGCCAAGTCACATTTGCACTATATAAGGAGGCCTCCCATATCTCACTTTAACAGTTCATTCCCTTGCACAAGTTCATCACTATCTTGCTGGCTAACTGCCATTGTAAAGCTTCTTGCTATTGTAAAAGGTGATCTTGTCCACAAGCTCTCTCTACTCTCTCTCTTGTTCAGTTTATCCTTCCACATGTGCATTCTGCATCATGGTATCATTTGCTTAGGTTCAGGCTGCCCCATCCTTCTACAAACTGCTCACCGTCTTCAACTGTGCCTTGCGTTTTCTTCCATAGCTTCTCCCAGCTGCTGATCAGTGAAAACAGTGGCTGCGTTTCACCACATTGCTGCATTTTCTGGTACAGCCAGCCTTCTGTTTTCTGTCGGCCAACCTTCTTGGCTGCGTTTTCTTCTACAAAGGCAAGCTGTGAAGTTTTCTGGTCCAGCCAGTCCTCTCCTTGCTGTTGGCCAGCCTTACAAGCTGCGTTTTGTCCTACACAGGCAGGTTCTTGGAGTTGTGGCTGTGTCTGCTGCTTCCACATCAGTTGTGGTGTGCTTCTTGCATGTGGTGTTGCCAAACAAGTGGCACTACATCTCCTCCTTCCTCCACAAGTCTCTACCCTTCCAGTAGGAGGTTCCAGGTGGTCTCTTGTATTGTTTTGCTGTTGTCCAGCCTCTGTCTCTCTCAGGTCTGAGAGGGGGCTGACTGTTCCAATGCCTCGCTTCGTTGGACAGCACTTGAGAGGAGTCTTCTTGGAGAGCTGAGATTTGTTTTCTTTGTTGCTGTGGATAACCACTCCCCCCTGTACGAACAAGGATGACAAGTTGAAAGGACCCAACTATGCCCATTGGAAGCTTCAAATGCGGATCTGGTTCATCCACAGGGGTTTGTGGGATATTGTTCAGGGCACTGAGGGGAAGCCCCAGCGTCCTCAAAACTCTAGGAGGTGGACTCGTCACTCAGTGCTTTCAAAGAGCAATTTTATGACCAGTTCCTTTCTCCTCACTTTGAGAAGGATGTACGAAAGGAATGGGATTGGCTAACACAGGATGAAGGCGAATCCGTTTCTTCTTATCTCAAGGTCACACCTTTCATGACAATTAGTGAGGACGAGAAGAAAAGAAAGTTTGAGTCAGGGCTGCAACGAATCATTCAAAACAGCCTTGCAGTGTACCCCCACAACACTTTACAGGAGCTCATACACTTAGCAACTATTTCTGAGGAGTTGCATGGCAAGGGAGCATCTGAAAGACAAGAATTCAGCTCATACTGGAAATAAGCAGAAAAAGGGTGGACAGCCACCTAAGTTTATGTCTCATGAGTCCAAGGATGCTAAAGGGGGCTCAGAAAAGAAGCCGGGGGGTAAAAAGGATGATCCTAAGCTGTCCAGACAGTATATCTTTGATTGCATGAGAGAGGGGAAGTGTTTCTCATGTGGGAGCAAAGATCACATGAAAGCTCAATGCCCCCAGAATCTCAAAAGAATAATGTGCAGGATTCCAAACCAAGTGTGAATGTTATACCCGATGTTCAGGGTAACACTGCACATGAACCAAAGAGCAGGATTTTATGCAAAGCTTGGGGCAAGTTAAAGGACCAAACAGCTTTATTCCTTTTTGATAATGCCTCAACAGACTACTTCATATCCATACAGATGGCTGCTGCTCTTGGGTTAAAGCCTGAGGAATTGGGCATGGACTTTCATGCAGATGCTGCCTTTGAGGGCAAGGAAGTTAAGGTCACTCCCATCATTGGGAAGCTTCGCATACAGATTCAGGGATATCTGGATCATGAAGACTTCCTGATGGCACCACTTACAAGATGTGATGTGTTACTTGGGATGCCTTGGCATTACCGTTTGGATCCCAAGATTTTGCACAAAGAAAAGAAAGTTATGTTTACTCATAGGGGTAGGGAAGTTTGTATTGATGCGGGTACTACTGGGAGTACCACACCCGTTGTAAGCCATATATCTATTTCAAAGGCAATAAAGAAATCATCTTGTTCTTACTTGGTCTTTGTACGTGATAATGTTGAGCATGATGTTGTAGCTCCTGTAGATCAAGATAAGATTGATTTCTTAAGTGAATATGCTGATTGTTTTGCCGATTCAACCGACCTCCTTATAGGGTGAGTGCTGCCTAACAGGAGGAAATCATGACTCAAGTAAATGATTTACTTAAGAAGGGGTTGATAAGGCCAAGTTCTTCACCTTATTGTTCTCCAGTTTTACTTGTGCAGAAAAAGGATGGAACATATAGAATGTGTGTTGATTATAGGGCCCTTAACAAGATTACTATCAAGAACAGGTTTTCGATTCCCCGAATCGATGATATTCTTGATAAACTTGAGGGAGCTGCTTGTTTCAGTCGCATTGATCTTAAGAGTGGTTACCATCAAATTCGAGTGGTACCTCAAGATGTGCACAAAACGGCTTTTCGAACATCATTTGGATTATACGAGTATTTGGTTGTGCCATTTGGACTTACGAATGCTCCCACCACTTTCAATAGAATGATGGACAGAATTTTTAGACCTCACCGCAAGTTCACAGGAACTTTCTTTGATGATATTATCATTTTCTCAAAGAGTGAGGCTAAACATAAAGAACATCTTGCCATTGTTTTTGAAGAGCTAAGGAAACATAAGCTTTTCATCAATGGGAAGAAAAGTGAATTCTTCTTGTCAGAAATTCACTATTTAGGACATATTGTTTCCAAGGATGGAGTACGCATGGATCCCACAAAGATTCAAGCAATCAAGGATTGGCCAGAATTGCAAAATGTGCATCAAGTTAGGAGCTTTATTGGTTTATGCTCGTACTATCGTCGATTCATTCGACACTTTGCTTTCTTAGCTTCACCGTTACATGATCTAACGAAGAAGAAAGTAGCATTCCGTTGGTCGGAACCCGAAAAGACAGCTTTTCACAAGAAGTTAAAGGATGCCATCATATCAGCGCCAGTTCTTATTACTCCAGATTTGCATAGGCCTTTTGTGGTCGAGTGCGATGCATGTGGAGATTTGCATAGGCCTTTTGTGGTCGAGTGCGATGCATGTGGAGATTGCTTGGCGGCGGGCTGTTTAAAACCAAGAGGGACATGCAGTGGCTTTTGAAAGCCGCCGCTTGCAACATGCGGAATTGTATTTGCAAGTTTATGAGAAAGAGGCCAGAGTTTACAGCACTTTCTTACACAACCTAAACTCTCGGAAAAGCATCTAAGGTGGACAAACTTCTTGTCCATGTTTCATTTTCAGATTTTGCATACTCCGGCAAGAAGAATTTGGTGGCGGATGCTTTGTCACGCAGACCACAATTGCATGTCGTAACTACCGCCTACCACCAGGACTTATCAGGGATGCCAGATATGTATGCTTTGGACACAGATTTTCAGCTTATTTGGGCTGATTTGAATCATGGTACTGCTGTCCCATCTTATTCGATTAGAGATGGGTTTTTGATGATGCAGAATCGTATTTGTGTAGTGCGTGAATTACGCCAAAAGGTTATGGAAGAGTGTCATGCTCCGCCATATGCTGGTCACTGTGGTATTCTGGCTACCACACAAGCTTTGGAAAGATATTTCTTTTGGCCAACTCTACGCACGGATATTGAAGCTTATGTGCGCGAGTGCATAGTGTGTCAGAAAGTCAAGTTTGACAGACACAAGACACCTAGTTTGCGTCAGCCCTTACCCATTCCACAAGAACCATGGGAAAGCATTGCTATGGATTTCATTATGGATCTACCGAAATCGGCACATGGAAATGATGCTATATGGACTATTATAGATCATTTTAGCAAACAGGCACGCTTTATTCCTGTGAGGAAAACAATCAAGCCAGAGCACATAGCAAAGTTGTTTTTAGCTCAGATTTTTAAACATCATGGCATGCCCAAGTCTATTGTGGGGGATAGAGATCCTCGGACTACCAATTTATTTTGGGGGGCATTGTTTGATAATATGGGCACAAAGTTGAGATTTTCATCAGCCTATCATCCTCAGACGGATGGTCAAAGTGAAATAGCAAATTCAGCTGTGCTTGAATTGCTCAAATATTATGTATCTGAGCAGAAGTCAAATTGGGAAAAGTATTTGCCATTGGTTGAATTTGCATACAATAACACAGTGCATTCTTCAACTAATAAGGCTCCATTTGAGATAGTCTATGGCAAGGTGGTGCTTCCACCTATCTTACGAACAAAAGATAAAATCTTTACAGCAGATGAGTATGTTGTCACGTGCATCCCGCACTTGGATGCCACGTAGACATTTCTGTACAAGAAGGTGCAGGACCTAGGACCTGGGATGGTGAACTGGTCCCATGTGAGCCCAGTCCGGGACGAGTCAGCCAGGGATCCATCTCAGTCGTCCGAGGTCAGGTGTGCATTGTCCTGCACATGAGTCCAAGGTCAGGTGTGCACTGTCCTGCACATGAAACAGTGCCAGTCCGCGCTGTGAGTCTCCCTCTAGAATGATGTCAGTGGTTCTGTGTATCTGGTATGGTACCGGATGCCAGATCACTGAGTAGATTATGTTTAGGACAAGGGGCCAGCCCATAGGACTACCCCGGATCTGAGTGTGGGCATGGGAATGGTAAGAACCACCCCCATGAGGGCCAGAAAGGCCCAGGCTGAACCCACCAGCCATGGAGGGGCTGTAGGACAGCCCTAGGGCACAGATAAGGCAATCCCCAGGAGATTACAGCCTTTGTATGGCTGTAGGGCATGTATGGGGCAGCCCATACAGGCTGCCCAGCCTTGGGATTGTGGACAAAAGTGGTGTCCAGCCAATCAGAAGCAAGCGCATCACTTTCAGCCTGTTAGGGAAAAAAGGTAGTATTTTTTGGGATTTAATTCAGCATTTGTTGCTGAATTTCACCAGTCGTGGGACATAGCTTGTTTTTTCAGCTGGCTGACTGCTCCTCAAGAGGAGTATTAATAGTGGAGGCCATAATCCCAGCATTCATCTCAGTTTTCACCAAGTGCTCAAGCCAATCAAGGGCCAGTCAAGCCAAGGAGATTGCCAAGCAAAGGGGTGGACTTCTGAAGGTCAAGGGCAGGATTTCCCAGCCAAGAAAAGGTCAAGTTTTCTGTATTTGTTTTCAGATTTACATCATTCTAATAAAGCAAATACACCATCCGTGGTGGGGGCCCTACAGAGGGTAATTGGGACCCAATACTGTGTCCTCTCCATCTTCCCCTTCTCTCTCTATTTTTCTGCACATCTCCTTTCAGTTTGTGCGTTAATTCCGTCGCAAAAAGAGTGCTGATTTCTGAGTTTTGAAGTACCGATCCTTCTCCGAAGCTTCCGCATATTACAGTGGTATCAGAGCCTACTTCAAGTCAAAGATTCAGCAAAGAAAACCAGAGAATTTTTTTCGCTCGTGTGGTTGGTTTTTAGACACCGGTGGACTACCCCTTTCGGGGTGACTCCTGTCCCTCGAAGGACGGTTGGCTTTTAGCCTCCGGAAGCCTCCGGAAGTCTCCCACACAGATAGTGGATGGTCAGATTGCGTTCCGGAAAGGAATTGCATTTTCCCGCTATGGCGAGATTCGGCGACGAGAGAGAACTAGAACCATGGGACCAGAGTGCACCAGGCAGCCCAGCTAGGGCACCCGGCTTGAGTGTCACAGACATGTTCCAGCAGATGATGCGAGCAATCGCAGACCAGACAACCAAGTTGGATGAGCAGAAGGCGCTGATCTTGGCTCTGGAGGAGCGTTCTCGCTCCCCAGCGTCGCGTTTTCCATCTCCTTCTCCCTCTCCTTCCGTATCCCAGATACCAGATCCTCGTCAAACAGGGACTCTCTCGCTGGGTCACAGCCGCAACCAAGCTCCTTGCTTGAGATGCAGATGCGTGCATTGGAGATTCGACAACGAGAAGACGACGCCATGCAACGCGTGGAACACGAGCGTTACCTCAGAGCTTTGGACGCCAAATTGACACCGGCGGCGCCCTCGAATCATTTTCCCGAGAAAATGAATTTCAGTAAGTATAATGGTAAACTCGATCCCACAACTCTTTATTCATGGTTACATCAATTTGAAGCTTACTTTGCCGCAGTTAGGAAAACAGGTACTGACAAAGTGATCTTAGCTAGTTGGTACTTGGAAGGTGAGGCCATTCCTTGGTGGACTCACTGGGCTCATGCCCACACCAGAGCAGGTATGGCAGCTTATGTGTGGGACGAGTTCGTCCGCAACCTTAAGCAGCGGTTTCTACCGCCCCACTACCTTGAGCGACTCGAAGACGAGTTCAGGGGAGCGCGTCAGAACGCGCAACCAGTCCTTCAGTTTGCCAATAAAATTTCGACCTTGTGTCTGCAATTAGGCTTATCCGATTCGGACAAGAAAGGGCAGTTTTTGTATGGCCTGGACATGCAAATCCAATGGGAGGTGCGTATGTTTAGGCCAGCCACCTTTGAGGACGCACCTGCACACCTGTTTGGGACTAACAGGTGGTCTACATGTGTTTTGCAGGTGGTAAGTATTTCCAAAAACTCAATTTACAGCTTTATGAGTTCACATGTTAATAATTATGGATGCAGGTTCACACTCACTTATAAGTGACCGGACAACTTATAAGTGAGTACACATTGAGCAAGACTTATTTAATACACGTGACGGCCAAAGACCGGGCACTGGACATTATTACGACTCCCCTCACGTAGGCACCCCTCTTTGGACCAGAAAAGCACACGTGGGCTATTTTCAGCAGGGGAACCTCCAATATTAACAAAAACTCCAAATTGAGGGGGGTGCATGCTTTTCAGGAGTGCATGAGGGCTGGTCGGCTGTTTGTCCGCTTGTTGGCAAGTTTCTACAGCCATCCGACTGAAGTTCACCGGATGCACGGGAGAAGCTGGCCAACTCTTGCTGCATGTTCTCCACTGCATGGGCGGCTGATTTACAGCTTGAATAGAGGCTGGACAGAGGTTAAAAACAGGGAGGAAGAGCTGGTCGTGAGCTTCGAGACAGTTTTCCTTCCGACCGGAGGTTTGCAGGCTTGTGCACAACTGCTAGTCGCTTTCTTATGTGGCTACTGAGGGCTGGTCGACTGCTGAAAACAGCCTTTGAGGGCTGGTCGACTTGCTTTACGAGCCAGACAGGAGGAAGATGATGATGTTGAGCGACATGTCCCGAGCTGATGTAGGAGTGCTATGGACTGTCCATAGTTGTCTGCTATAATTATGCCATAACTCTAGTAAACTAAAATATGCCATAACTCTAGTAAACTAAAATATGCATGGTCCATAGTGTGAACTCGACTATATGAGCTGGCACTATAACTATACGTGACCTAGCACTATAACTATGCCATAACTCTAGTAAACCAAAGTAGTTGTCACACAACTTGTGAACCACTGGCAACATATAAACCATAAACTCACCAACCCACGCTAATGACATAAGTAAGGAGGTGTCATCCTAGCATGTCATCCATATCCATACACTAGTTGAGATTGATATCTCAAAGCTCCCCCTCGAGCTCAACTCCATAACCTGCACTCTAAGTAAGCTTCTAAACCTGCGAAGCTTCTCTATGCCTTCATGAAGATATCAGCCACCTGATCCTGTGTGTTGACATAAATTAAATCCACATTACCTGCTAGAACCTTCTAAGAAGAATGAAATCTATGGGCTCTGGCTTTAGTTGGGTCCATTTTAGATCTACCCAGAGCAAGTGTGACTTACACTTGCAAGGTAATGCTTGAGGTATTACTTGCAACAGCCACTTAATTTCTATCCTTGTAGCTTAATGTCCAAGTCATCATCCTCAAGGTTGTATCTATCAAGGCAATGCTTCAGGTATCGCTACCTGCAACAACCACTTTAACTTTTATCCTTGTAGGTTAATATCCGAGTCATCATCTTCAAGGGTGATGAGAGCAGCTATATTTGTGTTTAAAGTTTTTCCATGGAAGCGCATCTTTGTTTTCATTATGTACTCTTTTGCTTCCTCTCAAGCTTGTTTTTTCATCATTTCTTTGCTCTTTTTCTCTTGTTTCTTCTTATGGACTTGGGCCAGCATGTCTTGGGTCAATGGACTATAGTAGTTCCCCTCAAGTTTAACTTCTTTTTCTTGTTGTTACCTATTCCACACAGGAAGGATCAGATTCCCCTCGTTAAGTTCCTTGTATTTGACAAATAGGAAAAGTACATGGACATAGTTACTTAAGACTAGTAATAGAGGCCGTACCATTTTTAAGTTTCATCCCTCCATGAGCCCCTCTTTTCACTCCTGCTCATAAGCAACGGGCGAGTTCCACAACACCTCTGTGAGCAGTCATCTCCTGTCTTTACCATACTACACATTAGGGAGTGAGGGCCAGTGCTGTGGGTGTGCCCACCTGTGTCAGGATTTTCTCCCATTTTTTCTGTCCATTCCCAGTTTTGTAGGACCCGTGGGGAGGCATCTCTTTTCTATTGTCGGCTGTAGTTTTGCTGGCCGACTAGGATGTGCCCACTGAGTCCTAGCCAACCAGCCTTTTGCTGGCCGACCAGGTGTGATGCTGGCCAACTGGACCTTTCCCAATTGTGGGCATTTTCATGGGCTGTCAGCTTGTTTTATACTGGTCAACCAACAACCCTTGGTAGTATATATAGCACTCAGCCCCCCCACACACCATTGTACCGGTTTATGGTGTATATAGTAGAGATTATACCACCTTCTCCTCTCTTTCATTTCTGTACTTTCGCTCTCAGTACTTTGTCTCATCTATGCTGCCCATTTTGACATGGTAGCAGAGCCCCAGATGGCTTGAAGATTCTAAGACAGTGAGAGCATTCGGGACTGCTGTGTTTTGGTGCTGATTGGAGTATTGTTGGGCTGTCCGGGATGTGGAGAAGGAGGTAGAAGGCGGCATCACTGCTGGACAGCCACTTTGCATTTATTTGCAGCCTCTTCTTCATTTTTTTCCCCACCTACCCTCCCTTCACAAGACCAAGTAAACCCCCGAGATGGCAGATTTGCTTGAGATGATCCCCACCCTCCCGATGTTCCCGGTGGACCGACAGTTGGACGGGAACGACTATGGCATCTGGAAGGTAATGATGGAGTCTGTCCTGGAGTCTTATGATTTGGCTGATTTCATTGTGGTTGGAGTTCCAAGGCCAAAGTTGGAGGAGGAGGAGCTTTCACTATCTACTAGGAAAGAGCGAGAGGCTCAGGCATAGTTATGGGATCATGTCAATGCCCGTGTTTGTTCTTTCATCTTCCTTAATTGCACACCTCAAGTGATCAATCACATCAAACACATGACGCTGGCTCAAGGGATTTGGCAGCACTTGCTTCTTTGTACAATAGGGTATCGCCCATGAAGAGAATTTCCTTGGAAGTGCAGATGCGAGTGATGAATCCTGCAAAGCCTTCGACAATGCGAGAGCACATCAACAAACTCCAGGCTCTTCAGCAAGAGGTTCTTCAAGCTGGGAAGGAGATATCTTTAGAAGATATGACCATCACTTTGCTATCTCATCTATCCCCTCAATACTCAGCTTTCTATTCTTCTTTAATCACCAATTGGAGGCTCAGCACCATTACATGGGAGGAGCGTGTGCCAATGGTTTTGGACCAGGAAGAGCAGTTTTTGAATGCTCCAGAGGGTGGAGGTTCTAAGGCTTTGACTGGCCAGCGGTCGAAAGGGGACAACAACAACAAGGGCAAATGGAAGTCTTCACCAGTGAAGTTGTCTAAGAAGAAGCCCAATTCAGAGCGTGATGCTTTGAAGGCCAAGCAAACCTATAACAAATTCTGGCCAGAAGGGTCATTATTGGAGGAAATGTCCTCAACGGAGCACTGAGAAAGGTGTTGATTCCTCAACTGCAGCCCCGCAAAGATTCCAGCTTTTGTGCACTTGGAGATTATGGACACCGACGCTTCATCTTCTTCGAGCAGGGATGCGGTTTGTCTCACCATTGGGGATACTCAGGAGTGGATTCTAGACAGTGATGCTTCCAGGCACATGACTCCATCTGGAGAGTTGTTACAGGATCTTCGAAGACAAACAGGTCACATCTTTATTGGTGACAAATCCACTATCTTGATTCACAATGAGGGCAGGTTGGAGATCATTCTGTTAGAAGTCATCTCCTGTCTATTTTTATACACCAGGGCCTGTGTTGTGGGTGTGCCCGCCCTTATGAGGTGTTTTCTTATTTTTCCCCACTCTCCGTATTTTTCCCCCATTTTTCCCTATTTTTTCTATGGCTTGGGTGGCTTCCCAGGGTTGGCAGGAGGGCCCATGTGCTGGCCGACTGATGGTACTGGTCCACGACTCCATATTTGTGATGGCCGACTGCTGACAGCTGGTCGACTGGCTGTATTGGCTGGTCGTGGAGGTTCAGGGCCAGTCGGCTGCCTTTAGCACACGCCGACTGGGTATTTGGGGCCATATAAAATGGCCCCATGGCCCCCATTCCATTTTGTATCATACTCGGGATCTTCTTGTGTATATAGAGCAGAGTTACACGCCTCTCTCTCTCTCTCTCTTGTGCTGTGATCTTCTGCACTGTGTTTTGCTCGTGTTCCCAGATCTGGTCATCATCTCCGCTGCGTATTCTGACATGGTATCAGAGCCTAGGCTCTAGATAGTTCTTGGGATTTGTGTGAGCAAGAGGGGGACTGTTGTGTTGCTGATTGGTGGACTGTTTGGGACTGTTCGGGAAGAGGAGAAGCAAGAGGACGGCGGGCTGATTTGCTGGACAGCCACTTACAAGTGTTAGTTCTTCTTTGTTCCCACCCACCCACCCTTTTCAGAGTACATCCCCGCAATGGCAGATCTGTTTGAGATGGCCGAGAGGCATGTGAAGATCCCGACACTCCCCACGTTCCCGGTGGACCGTCGGTTGGACGGGAACAACTAGGGCATATGGAAGGTTATGATGGAATCTGTTCTGGAGTCTTACGACCTCGCTGATTTCGTCGTTGTTGGGGTTCCACGGCCGGAAGTAGAGGAAGGGGAGTTACTGTCGATCCGAAAGGACCGGGAGGCTCAGACACAGATGTGGGATCGTGTCAACGCCAGGGTCCGTTCATTTATCTTTCTCAATTGCACACCGCAGGTAATCAATCATGTAAAGCATATGACGCTGGCCAGAGGTATATGGCAGCATTTGGCCTCCCTTTACAACAGGGTATCGCCCATGAAGAGGATTTCCTTGGAAGTACAGATGCGGGTTATGAGCCCTGCAAAGTCGTCGACGATGCGGGAGCATATTAACAAGTTGCAGGCTCTTCAGCAGGAAGTTCTTCAAGCTAGGAAGGAGATATCGTCACAGGACATGGCCATAACATTGCTGTCACACTTGCCCTCTCAGTACTCAGCATTTTACTCGTCTTTGATTACCAGTGGCAGGCTCAGCACCATCACGTGGGAGGAGCTTGTGCCCATGGTCCTGGACCTGGAGGAACGATTCACGAATCCTCCTCAGGGTGGAGGTTCGGAGGCCTTAACTGGCCAACGGTCGAAAGGCCGTAACACGGGCAAAGGGAAGGCTTCGTCAGAGAAGTCTTCTGAGAAGAAGTCCGTTACTGACCGCGAGAAACTAAAGGCAGAGAGGACCTGTAATGATTGTGGCGAGAAAGGCCACTATTGGAGGCAGTGTCCCAAGCGGAAGACCGAGAAGGGTGAAGATTCCTCAGCAGCAATCATGAAGACTCCGGCTTTTGTGCACCAGGAGGTGGTGGACACCGATGTTTCATTTTCTTCAGGCAGGGAGGAGATTGGAGGACTCTCCGCAACGGATACTCGGGAGTGGATTCTAGATAGTGGTGCTTCCAAGCACATGACTCCTTCCCGTTCTGGTTTACAGGATCTCTGCAGGCTTTCTGGTCACATTCTTACTGGGGATACATCCACTATCCCAGTTCACAGTGAGGGCAGGATGGAGATAGTTCCCGATGGCAAGGGGGGAAGCATTCCTCCCAAGTGTTGTATGTTCCGTCACTTGGTTTTCATCTGTTGTCAGTGCATCAGGTTTGCAAGACTAGTGTATGGGTGGAGTTTGATGAGCATTTTGTTGCTCTCCGGGACAAAGCAACAGGCCAAGTGGTTTGGGAAGGCGGAGTGGAGAATGGAGTTTACAAGCTTTCAGCACTCTCTCTACCAGGTACTCAAGTTTGTGATGAGTGGCAGTTTGGTAATGGCCACTTAAGTGTGGATACGCTACAGGTGCAGGCTTTCCGGGACCAGATGGTGGATAGCTTGCCAGTAGATGGCAGCAGTTGGCAGGAACTCTCCAGTACTGATGTTGGTAGTTCTTGTGTTCGTCAGTTAGAGGAAACTGAACAGGTAACTTATGCTCTGATGTCTCATAGTATTCGGGACAAAGAACCTCCTGTAGATGAGGATGTTCTTTCCACGGGGACCTTTCGGAAAGCCAGGCAAGTGGCAGTTGATTACTTGCAGAAGGAGGTGCATACTCCAGGTTTTGTGGTTCCGGATTCAGAGGGGGTGGTTGACAGGTTCAGAAGGCCTTGCGTGATCTTCAACAGGTTTCCAGGACTTGTTTTTGCACCGTAACAGGTTTTGATCCTTGTGAGCAGTGTGATGCCTCTTTGACTCAGAAGCAAAATGGTTCATTGATCTGGTTGATGGACACCAGATTGGATGGGAGCTTCCTGATGAGGCAGTTGAGCTCATGGCTGCGGATGACTCTTTGGGAGGCAGGATTGCGTTTCCTGTGGTTTCTGCGGCATGCGAAGGATCATGGACTCTTGTACACAGGAGGGGGATTGTTGGATGGAGTCCAACTCCACGGTTGGAGTGACTCAGTTTGGGGAGGAGATCCGGACACGAGGAGATCTACTTCAGGCCCAGGAGCAATTTTTTGGAGCAGTAAGAGACAGTCATCTTTTGCCTTGTCGAGAACAGAGACAGAGTACCGGGCTGCTTGTGATGCTGCTCGTGAGGTGGTGAGGTTATAGAGGTTGCATTGCAGGATTGGGCTTCCACTGGAGGAACCCATGGTCATCCAGAGGCACTTTGTTCGTGAACAGATCGTTGCTGATGACATCTTGCTAGAGTTTTGTTCGATGGAGGACAGTACGGTGGACCTCTTCACGAAGTCGCTATCTCAGAATTTGCTCAGGCGGCACCCCAGCTCCCTGTGGTTGGTTTTACAGACACGAGCTGAGAGGGGGTGTTAGCAGTCATCTCCTATCTATTTTTATACACCAGGGCCTGTGTTGTGGGTGTGCCCGCCCTTATGAGGTGTTTTCTCATTTTTTCCCACTCTCTGTATTTTTCTCCAATTTTTCCCTATTTTTTCTATGGCTTGGGTGGCTTCCCAGGGTTGGCAGGAGGGCCCATGTGCTGGCCGACTGATGGTACTGGTCCACGACTCCATATCTGTGATGGCCGACTGCTGACAGCTGGCCGACTGGCTGTATTTGCTGGTCGTGGAGGTTAAGGGCCAGTCGGCTACCTTTAGCACAGGCCAACTGGGTATTTGGGGCCATATAAAATGGCCCCATGGCCCCCATTCCATTTTGTATTATACTCGGGATCTTCTTGTGTATATAGAGCAGAGTTACATGCCTCTATCTCTCTCTCTCGTGCTGTGATTTTCTGCACTGGGTTTTGCTCGTGTTCCCAGATTTGGTCATCATCTCCGCTGCGTATTCTGACACATTCCTGATGGTAGAGGGGGGAAGCATTCCTCTCGGGTTCTTTATGTTCCATCTCTTGGTTTTCACCTTTTGTCAGTTTTGCATGAGGTTTGCAAGACTGGCATGCAGGTGGAGTTTGATAAGCATTTTGTTGCTCTCCAAGACAAAGCAACAGGCCAGGTTGTTTGGGAAGATGGAGGAGAGAATGGGATTTACAAACCCTCCGCACTCTCTTCTCTTACAGGTACTCAGCTCAGTGATTTGTGGCATTTCTAATTTGGCCACTTGAAGGTGGATGCGCTGCGGCAAGCTTTCCGGGACCAGATAGTGGATGGCTTGCCGGATGTTGGCAACAAGCAGGAACATTGCAATTCTTGTATCCATGGAAAGCAGCACATGGTGTCTTTTCCGAAGCAGGCTACTTAGCGGGCTTCGAAACCATTGGAGTTGTTACACACTAACTTGTGGACCTATGCAGACCCCATCTTTGGGAGGCTCTTTGTATTTCATGATGCTTGTGGGTGATTGTAGCAAGTTCACATGGGTTTATTTTCTCTCACAGAAGGACCAAGCCTTTGCTTGGTTCAAGGATTAGCATGTTATGGTGGAAAAGGAGTCTAGATTGCAGGTGAAGACTGTTCTGGCTGACAAAGGAGGGGAGTTTTCTTCTAATGCTCTTGTGCGGTTTTGTGCAGAGCATGGCATCAAGCGGGAGTTGGCCAATACAGGGTCGCCTTCGAAGAATGGAGTAGTTGAACGGAAAAACAGGACCATCTCGTGATCTTCCTCGTCCGCTTTGGGGAGAGGCTGTGGCTACAGCTGTCCATACCCTCAACCAATCTCCAAGGACTTCAGTACCTAAGATGACTCCATTTGAGGCTTATTTTGACAGGAAACCAAATGTCTCCCATTTCCGTGTTTTTGGGAGTGACGCCTATATTCACATACCCAAGAAGCAGAGGGGGAAGCTTGACTCAAAGTCCCAAAAGCTTGTTTTTGTGGGATATAACTCTCTTTCCAAAGGCTACAGGCTATATGACCCAGAGCGGAATGAGGTTGTAGTCGAGCTTGGAGATGAGCCACAGCATCAGTAGGATGCTCCGCGTTCTGTTCGCGTACCAAAGTGGTTGTTGGACACCATTCGGGAGTCAAGTGTTACGGAGTATCCCTCCGAGTGGACCATAGAGGATGGACCTCGAAGATCACGAAGAGTTTGTGATAAAAGTCAATCAAATGAGCTTTTGCATATGCATTGATGTCTCGTACCATTCGGGACGAAGAGCCTACTTCAGTTAAGGAAGCTCTTTCCCAAGAGACTTGGAGGAAAGCCATGCAAGTGGAACTTGAAGCCATAGAGAAGAATAAAACTTGGGAGTTTGTTCCAAGGCCGTCAAAACGGTCAGTCATTAGTGTCAAGCGGGCCTACAATACCAAGTATACGTCTGATAGGTCGGTGGACAAGCACAAGGCTAGACTTGTGGCTAAGGGCTATGCTCAATGGCCTGGCATCGACTATGAGGACACTTTTGTACCGACAGCTAAGATGACCACGATTCGAACAATTCTTGCCCTTGCCTCTTCTCAAATGGATGTGAAATCTGCATTCCTGAATGGTGACTTGCAAGAGGAAGTGTATGTTGAGCAACCTCCAGGCTTTGAGGTTCCAAGATGAAAGGTATGGTTTACAGGTTACAAAAGGCCTTGTATGGTCTTAAACAGGCTCCCAGGGCTTGGAACCAAAAGATTGATTCTTTCTGTCTTAGAAAGGGTTTCTACAGATCAGTTGTTGCAGATCCGAACTTGTACCTCTTTCGGGAACACGATATGGTCACTTTGATTATCCTCTATGTGGATAATCTTATTCTCACTGGCGGTCATGTGGAGCACATAGCTATGACGAAGGCTGCCTTGTCCAAGGAGTTTGAGATGACGGATTTAGGCTCACTCCATTTCTTTTTGGGATTGGAGATTTGGCAGACCCAAAGAGGGTTCTTTGTTTCTCTGCAGCGATATGTTCATGAGTTGCTAGAGGCCTTTGGGAAATGGAGAACCACAAGCCTATTCATCTCCGATGGACCCGAATACCAAACTTACAGTACATAATCCTTGTAAGCAGGTTGCCTCCTTGTATCGGAAGCTTATTGGTTCATTGATTTGGTTGCTGAACACCAAATTGGACTTGAGCTTTCTAGTGGGGCTGTTGAGCTCATTTATGCAGACACCTTTGAAGACTCATTGGGACGCACGATTGCGGATCTTGCATTATCTGCAGGGTATAAAGGATCTTGGCCTCTTTTATAAGACTGGAGAGGGAATGAAGGACCGAATCAATCTCCGAGGTTGACCGTTGGAGTGACTCTGATTGGGGAGGAGATCCAGACACGAGGAGATCTACTTCAGGCTACGGCTTTACCCTTGGCTCAAGAGTTATTTCTTGGAGCAGCAAGAGGTAGCCAACTATTGCCTTGTCTTCTACTAAGGCAGAGTATCGGGCTGCTTTTGCGAGGTGGTGCTGCTTGCGAGATGGTGTGGCTGCGGAGATTACTTGGCAAGATTGGATTTCCACAAAAGGGAACCCACGGTCATCATCCAATGCGATAACCAGAGATGTACATCTATCGCTCGGAACTCGATCTTCCATGCCCGGACCAAGCACATAGAGATACAATATCACTTTGTTCGTGAGAAGATCTTGGCTGGTGACATCAAGCTTATCTTTTGTTCGACGGAGGACAATGCGGCGGACCTCTTCACAAAGCCTCTACCTCAGCAGATTCTCCGTCTCAGCACTCCGGCTCACTGGGGTTGGTTCCACATCCAGGAGCTGAGAGGAGGTGTTAGCAGTCATCTCCTGTCTATACCATATTACACATTAAGGAGTGAGAGCCAGTGCCGCCCGTGTTAGGATTCTCTCCATTTTTTCTGTCCATTCTTAGTTTTGTAGGAGTATAGAACAAGCCGACAGCCCAGTTTCAACTCCCATTCCATAAAAGTTCATGATTGCCCTTGCATTCTGGGAATTGTGTAGAAAATAAATGGATAAGATTTGTGTGGTAGTAAGAAATCGTAAGAAATTAGTTGTGATGTGGTGTATGTGTGTGGTGGAATGGTCTTAGGATAAAGCTTCACTGTTTTTTCTTGTTAATTTTGATATTTGCATCATTGGAAGCATCAACGTGAACGAACAGGTTGTTGTTTTGTTTTCTTCTTTTTTTAAAATTCACAAAAATAAAAAACAGAAAGAGCCATTGACTGTGGTCTGTACTTCTGCTCTCTCAGTACTTTGTCTTATTTCCGCTGCCCATTTTGACAACCTCGTTACGCCATTATCACATGGCTAAAGGCTTGTGACATCACGACCCCCTGCCTGGGCACATCATACATGTTCATCATGAGTGGAGAAAGGGGGATCTTGATGTCACAACCCCCTCCCATGTGATTGCCAAGGGCCATGAATAGGCCAGGATCCCTAACGTGCTTGATTGTGCAGGTGTAGAGGTAGCTTCACGTTGAAGTGTTTGTTGTGAGACAACCTTGAGCTACTAGCGCAGACAGGCTTGGTCATAGTCATGGCCGTTGGCAACATGGCCCTCACCCTTGCACGTGGAGAAGAGAGGGTGGTGGAATCCTGCGAGGCGTGGCTTATGCAGTCAGGATTTTGAATCAGTTCTGATACAGGGGTGGCTGTAAATGCATCCGTACATCTCAACGTTATCCTCAAGGGCGCCCACTATCACAGGGGATCAATTGGAAGACAAATGACCTTCCTGTCTCGAGGAAGCGCATAACTCCAACAAAAATGGGGCTGCCTACAAAAGCATAGCATGGCCAGGGGATGAAATCGCTTGCATGGGAAGAACTCTTTGGCCACTGCCGCTTCTCATGGAAAGCATCATAGGAGGTCGTACCCCCACTGCCTTTTCACCATCTTGCAGAGCCTCTTTTTGAGTCAAGCCTATCCATTTCTCTCTCCAGGGATCTTCCCTTCCCCCTTCCCCCTCATGGCCAACTGAAAACAAACACCTCTGCTTAAAGAAAGTTGTGATCTTACCTTTGGAAGGCGGTGACTATGGTAGCAATCTTGACTTGGTGTGAGAGGACTGCTTGATGGTAACCACCCTGTGTGTGAGAGGATAAGGAAAATTAGGGAAATTCTTCATATATCCAGATTGATCGATATTTAAATTAATTTTAATGGTAAGAGGGCACATCAGGTTTGTATGCACTTTGATTAACCCTAGAAGGGTTACTGAATTTCACTATAAACAAGCAAGTAATTCATTTAGATATGGATATAACTCTCATAGACATCCTCTCTAAATCTAATCATTTTTTATGGTGTCATCTGACACTGTGTGTTATAAATCATGTTCTTTAGCCTGAATGAGCACGATGGGGTCATATTATTAAATTTGAAAGATGTGCTTGCCAATGCCTCAAACTTATATGTGTTTGTTTAAATGTACCCACACACTTAAATATATATGTAAGTACATAGAATCATATATGTGGAAGTATATAAAATGCATGCATACATATATATGCATACATGTGAGTGTGTATACTCACACTTACACATGCTTATCTTTAAGTGTGCATGCACGTTTGTATGTGCAAATTTGGTCCTGTGTATGCATGCATGCTATAGTTACTAACTCTTGGCTACATTAGAAGATGTCATCTTGATCTATTTTTGTTACAATTTGTTTTTCTTTCAAGAAGTACTCAACCCTACTCGGTCCTGCTCGGCCTAGGACCTTGCTTGGTCCTAGGCCGCTCAATTTTAAATAATCCTCCCCTAGTGGTAGGCTACTTTTCAAGATGGCATGAAAAGTATATGTGAACTAGAATTTCATCATGCATGGCCTCCTCCTATTTTTAAAGTGGATTGGTAGGGCAAAACCTTGGTTCTTTGGTGATTTGCATGAAATGGGAGCCTAAGAGGCTTAGATTTCATTGCTTTAATCCTAGAATTAGCTTAACAATGTGATTAGAAGTGGAATCCATTCTAAAAACATGAGCATTGAGCTCCATTAGGTTAAATTAGAGTGGGATTGTCATTTTTTGTTCATGCATTTCATATTTTTCATAATTATAATTTGTTCATATATTGTTGGAATTGGTAGATTAGAAGCATGCTAAACCATCAAAAAACACTTTATTAGATTAGTTGTATCACAACCATTAACTAGGATTAAGACCCTTAATCTCATCCTATCAACTCCAAAAAGCACAAAAACCACTAAAAACCAAGCCAAACCAAGGGACGTAAGCCCACAATCCCCGTCAAATGCAAAAAGACATGAATCTAAACACGTCAACTTGTAGATGTGAATTTGGACACATGAAGTTGTAGACATAAGCTTGGAGGTAGGTATACCTAATATAGTATGGACCAATTATTACAGCCATAAAGACTCATACGGACAAATTCCAATAAAAATTATTATCCTTCGTAATTATTGGGGAATTAAGTACACTTAATACCCAAATAAGTGTACACCAACCTTGTCGTAGGCCTAGTTCCTAAATTTGTGTGCCCTAGGTCATACACGAGAAGTACATGAGTTGAGTTTATACAAAAAAGGCATGTTGTAGTTGGTTCGATGACCTCCGATACTATTGGTTCTACGACCTCCGAGAACGAAAAGGGTATATCAATTCCTACATTCTCATTCTCAGAATTCGAAGCCATTCCTTTCACACCGCTAGCAAAGAAAGAAAAAGAATAGGCTAGGGATGGGGTCGACGACCGTCATACGTGAACTTGGACATGTGGACTTGCATACGTGAGCCAATAGATGTGAACCTACATACGTGAGCCAAGAGACATGAACCTATAGCCCCATCCCATAGCCAATCATAGAACCATTTAAGGAACCTCAATGCCCGCCAAAGCTATTGACTGAAACTGTAACCATTATTAAGAGGCCGCAAAAAAGACTAATTTCGAAGCCTCTACCTCTGGAACCAATATGACCAGATTCCACATTACTAGATGTAGTGAAGGAGAACTCACTGGGAGGCCTTCCATAGGTCATCATAGTCACCATAAGATTTTCTCTGATGTGATAGGTGACGACTTCATTTCAACCCCATTAGAGACATGACTTCTTGTAGGGAAGGATTAGTGCACATCCCCTACACATTGGCAGGTCTAAGCTCACCTTTGAGTGATTTTACGACCTAAGTGAGCGTGAATATCATATGAGGGACATAGCATGCCTCACAACCTTCTTATCCTTGAAATATTGAGTCCCAATGCATCTTGAATTTAAGTGCTTTAGGCGAGAGACATAGTCTCTCATCGACTCATCTTCCTTTTGTTTGATGTTATGTAGTTGTGCCACAAGGCTCCATCTGTCACCACCGCGTGCAAAGCTAGGCACAAAAACATTCTTTAATCTTGTAAAATTAACCTTGTCCTCAGGCTTAAGGGTTCTGAACCACTGATGAGCTTTTCCTTCTAAGGTCAGCGAGAAGGCATGTATCATGGTCAGCGAGAAGGCATGTATCATGGTCACGTCACTAATCAGTCCGCAGGTTTCACATGTAGATTCAAAAATCTCTACATGTTGGATAGGATCTCTACATGTTGGATAGGATCCCCATCACCAGAGAACTTTTGGAAAAGATTTGAAATTATATGGGGTTTCATCTGAGAAGGTTAGGGTTCTAGAGTAAAGCCTAGTTCCTTGACCATCCCCCTACCCATCTCTGCTACCATATTTAACAGGTCTGCCCTTGTGGCCACATTAAGGTCCATGGCTGTATCATTTCTAGGTCTCTGGGGAATTGCTCCCCCCTTCCTAGACCTTGTCCCCTACCTGTATTGGCTCTTCTAGCTATCTCGGGTTCATGGATTGGTCCAGTTGTGGTACCCTGGTGGGATTCCCCAATAGTAGCCTCTGTGCGCCTTTGTGTAATTAAGAGCTCCATGTCTTGTAAGAATGTAGGGTGATTGATCATTAACTCAATATCCTTCTTGGTATAGAGTTGGTCCTCTACTTCTACAGCCAAGTTAGCTATGTTACCCTCTTCTTCTCCGGTTGTAAACCCTTCCTCCATTCTGGATTCCTCGTTGATGTGTTCCAAGTTCGCAATTTCTCCATCACTTCTACCTGTAGCAATTTCATGTTCTTTTCCTCGTAATTGGAGTGGGTTAACACTTCCTGTCTCCTCTCTCTCAGCTCTTGCCCTACGAGTATCAAACTCTTGTTTCCTTAAGCTCAATTCTCAGAGCTGTCGTTCCACCTCACTTCATTGGAGGTCCAATTCCATTTCCTCGGTGGTGGGAAAGAATATTTGACCCGTCCTAACTGCACTTTCCATATCTCATCTAATTCAAGGAGTGCCAATATTTGACAGCCTAGAATTCAACGCTTGGAATGGCACTTCTTGTCTTGGACCGAGTCCAACGCTAGTTGACGGACCCATGCCCGTAGATTGCGCTTCTTCATCATGACTAGTTTGGAGACCGAAAAATCCCTGGGCGATATCAATGATCCCACTGGACTTAGTTGGGGAGTGTGGTTTATCTCCTTCCCCAAACCCAGCGTATCTTAGCCCTTCTTCCATGGATTCTTCTCTACTGGTTTCCGCAGAGGTCAAGTTTCTCAAAACACTTAAGTGTGTGCTTGCGGAATGTCCTGATCCCACACTTCTTTGGTAGGAAGTTCTTGGATGATTTGATGCACTATCGTTAGGCGTAGGATCATCTCCGATGAGTTTTCCAGATCTTAAGTGCATGTATGTATGATTTGATAAGCTATTAATCAACCTAATTTGATTCAATTTCTGATTCTATCACTCTGTTCAGGAGGCGTGAATTAGCCGAGAATGTTTCATGTTCGTGAAACAATAGGACTCGGTTCACATTGTGAAACTACAGGAAAATGGTTCACGTTGTGAACGGTTTTACTGCACTTTCACAATTTTCCTCCTTAGGGTTAAATTCCTTCTTTTAGTCAAATTCCCTTTCTTTAGTAGTAGCCGACCCTCACAACCTTAGTTTTGTCAATCCGTCAGTTTTGGCCTTCACGTGAACCTGCAGGATTTCTTTCACGTCATGAAACAGAAAGTGTTTCACGCCGTGAACTTCTTCAAAAATGGTTCATGCCGTGAAAGTATACTGCACTTTCATGTGCTCCAATTTTTGACAGGTTGCACCGTGTTAGAGGTGTCTAGATAAGAGTTTCTATTTTTGGAATGTAATCCTGTGATTTTTGGTGAAAATCACGGCACTAATTTTGTGAGCGACTCGTGACGTGACCGTGAAACTGTAGGGAAATGGTTTACGTTGTGAACAATACTTATCCAAATGGTGAAAATTAGATTGTGCATCAATGGACCCTTATGTTTTTTATTTTTTTATTTTTTGAAAAAAGAAGAAAACAACACCCAACCTACTTCTTCACGTTGGTGTTTTTTGTGATACTAACATCAAACGTATCAAGAGTAACCAATGAATCCTTTCCTAAACTACTCTCCACAACATTCACAGCATCAAAACTATAACTTTTTTCTCAACCACACACACCTTATCCTGTCATTTCCACACAATGCACTACCAGAATGGAAGGGCAATAATGAGTACTATGCAATAGGAGCTGAAACTCAAGGAGTATGGAAGAAACAAAGGTGTTTCCCCGGCAGCGGCGCCAAAAATGTTATGGGCTACCTCATCTCCAAGAGGGAACTCTACGCATTCACCTAATGGATGAGCAATAGAACACAACCGGCGTGGGGTACTTATCAATGTTTCGATCTCAAGTCCCTTGAGGCCTCCAAGCTCGCTTGTAAAGCTCCAAGCTCCAAGCTCCAAGCTCCACACTGTCATCGTGGAGTCGCTCACACCATCACACTCTCTCTCACTCTCTCATACAAGCATAAACACACAAGCATGAAAGAGGCACAATGCTAGAATGCTCTCACTCTCTCATAAAGCATAAGGGGAGAGCTCTCAAGAGCACAAAGGGGATTGTGTCCTTTTCATTTATGAGAAAATACCTTATATACAACTGGCCCTTATGCACACTTGGACGCCCAAAACTTACTAACTAAGCCTTGGGTGGCCAATATTTCATAATGTACAACCTTTATAGTGCCTTTGCATGACACTTATTAATGTCCTCAATTGAGGATCATGTTGTTGATCCGAATGGGATTAACAGCTGCTCTCGAGGTCCATGAGCTCTTTCGACTTTTCTGATGGCGGTGTCGGCACTTGAGTCGAAGTGGAAGCCACTACACTCCATTCTTTGGGGTTAGCGTTGGAGGCATGGCTTTGGGTCTCCACACCCATTTGGATTTGACATTCGAGTTTGAATTTGCAGGGATTTGGGATACATGTTTCTTTGATCTCGGCACCCACATGTGGTGTTCCCTTCGTAGAATCTGTGCTTCTAGCAATTGTTTTGGGATCCAACGAAGCATCAACTTTTAAGGTGATCCAGGATATTGAGGCCGTCATCTGTATCTTTTGGCTTCTGGTATTGTGTAGACAACAAGGTTTTTAGGACCCACATGGAGAGGTTCCCCTTCCCTAGGCTTCTAGCAGCTTTATGGAATCCAACGAGACTTATGGTTTGGGTAGAACATTATTGCTTGGGGCTATTGCTTTAGCAACTATGAATGGGGATCTACTGTGCTTGGCATAAAATGTGGACCAAATGGTGGCTTGTGCTTACGACTAGCAGACTTCCCCAAGCCTCCCAGCAATCCTTGTTGATTATGTTGACACTAGCACCACCATCCAAGATTGCGGAGATCATCATTCCTTTATAAATGACTGGTAACACAACGTTCATTTCCTCGCTTTAAAAGTAGTGCCCCAGCTTTTTCATGGGTAGTTTTGGCTATCCTTTTATCTTGGATAATGGAAGGAGAGCACTCACTCTAGCATTACTCATCCTCCTCCTCTTTAGGTTCAGGTTCACCTGTGTGGCTCATGAAAGGTTGACAGATGATCAATTGTTACCTTGTTTCAGGAGAGGGGTTAGAGACCATAAAATGCATGATTACCTGTGCTGATACTAGCCCGGCCAGCTACTCTTGATGCACGCTGCAAATTGGCAATCGAATATGAAGATAACATGTTAGAATTGCCACAACCTGAAGACGTTAAAACATTTGCAGCAGCCACGACTTCACGTGTCTCGAGTCACCAAGAAATTGGAACTTGAAGTAAGCAAGTCGGACATATTATTGTGGATGAACTCAGCAATGCCATATTAGAAAAATTAAAGGTCAGGGAAGGAAGAGAGACATCGAGGTAGGGGCATAGTCACCTTTACCCCCGCAGGGAATTGGTGTGGTGCTCCATGTGCCGACTAAATCATACCACCACCGAATGTCCATAGTTAAGGGCAAGACCATTACTTTATTGTGCGCACTGTGTAAAATTGGAAAATCATGACACGTCAATGTGTAGATTTCCAAGGTTTCAAAAACGTGGCATCACTACCAGAGCAAATAGAGCCCCATTGGCTTTGCTAGCACCACCTATGCAGATCTCTGCCACTGTTGGACAACCCAACTCTTCCTACTTACTTAGGGGGTGTTGCGGGTACAAGATGCTTCGCCCTTGCCCAGTTCTACCACCACAACCACCATAGGCTAAGATCAATCAAGTAGGGATTGAAGAGCCATCAGAAGATGTTGAGCTGGTGTGGGAATTAGAACTTAGTGGGGAATACTACAAGGACATGGGTGAGGTCGCGCCAGAATATTATGTCCTACAGAATAATACGCCAATACCTGTGTTTCAAACCATGGTACATTGGAAGGGTAAGGAAATAAACTCAAATTTGAGAAGAGGATCTTTACAATGCTATGGTTGTAGTGGGCCACATCGAGTAGCCGAGTGCCCGAACAAGAATATGAGTCATACACACCAACCACAACAAGTGGCAACCACGCCCAATGACATGCCAGTGCTCACCTACACTAAATGTGGAATTGATCATTTGATCAAAGATTGTCCCTACCGAGCAAGTGGTTCCACTTCTATTGCTAATTAGGCCACCATTCATATGATTAGTGTACAATCTGGGAAGATCACACCGCTTAATGTCCTAACACGAGCTCAAGCTCAATCAGGAGACAAGGGAAGAAATTGGGCGGAGGCGACTATTTCCAGATCTGGCCTCATGAGAAGAGTGAATAAACTAGGAAAGGGTGACACACAGGTTACAATCCAAGACAGATCCGAAGAAGATACAATTGATACCGGATCCACATAATCAAAGGAGGAAGGGGGTCAAGGGATCAATCTGGGAGGATTAGACTTGGGAAAGCAAGGAGAACAACCAAAAACTCCAAAGGGGGTTGGTGAGTATCCCAATGTCGACGACGAAGAAATAAGGAAGCTAGAAGATGCCAAAGCCTTAGTCGAAGAGTACCAACAACTTCATGAAACTAAGCCAAGGGCTAGTCGAGTAAGGGATACCATCTATCCACGAGATGAACTACCCCGGAATAGGGTCTTGAACATGCCAACCCCGATTCCGGAGGGAACTGAAGGGAACTCCCAAACAAACACAATGACAAGAATGTTTGAGGAAAATGAGTTGGGGGGATCTATTCATTCCTTCCCCTTGGAAGAATACGAGACACCTCGATGGGAAGAACACTCTATATCCAAGGAACCCAGGGATATAGGAAGCCTCACGGCTGTACTATCCACACCTGTCCAGATGCCCTTGGGGCAACTGTTACACGAAACTCACCCACCTTATGGACAGATGTAAAAGAATGGGTCGACGGAGGTCTAAGACCCCAACCGATAATATTGATGATACTCTGCCACCCTTGGCAGAAAGGCCCTTGAAGCATACCAAGGAAACGTGAGTCGTTAAGATACCAGCTAACCAATTGGGACGCTACTATAAAAGTGACGACACGAACGCTACCATCTTGATTCATCATAATGGATACCAGGCATTGGCTATCCTAGATGATGGGGCAGGTGTCAGCATCATTACCAAATGTTGCTGGGAAAACTGGGGGAAGCTTGAACTAAAAAGAGCAGATCTAATAGTTAAGATGGCTGATGGAACATCTTCGAGACCCATTGGGATTTTGGAAAATGTTAAATTCAGACTTTTTACGTTTCACTATCGTCATACATTTGCGGTCATGGACTTCCTATGCCAACTTGATACATATGTCATAATATTGGGATGACCCTTCATGAGCAAATTGGTGCATGATTGGGCCTTGGATCATGTATATGTACGCAAGGACTCACAAATCCTGAAGATTGATCTAAGGGCATGGAAAGCACACTCCATGGAAGGGCAATTGTTCAGTAATGACTCGGTAAGACGACAGAGCAAACCGCATCCCTACAGATATGCCAACCTACAGAGGGGGAGACCAAGGATGAGGAGGAAACGAGAATGTATGCATCAGTACCTCCCCTGGACTTCAGTGAAAATTGGATGCATGTGTTGGCTACCATTGATGTAATGCAACCCAAGGGAACCCAGTATTTGGAATCTAGAACCATCCCCAACCACGACTTCTATCTACATGGTTAATTGGCAAACCATGCATGAGGAATCTAGAACCGTCCCCAACCACGACTTCTATCTACATGGTTAATTGGCAAACCATGCATGAGGAATCAAAAGGGGAGACATCAAGTACAGAAGGTACTATGACACGAAGCCGTACCAATGTCGTCTCAAACAATGGCAGAGACAGAAACGGTACCTAGCCCGACGAAACGCCCTGCTATGAAGCAGACCTACGGATGCCCAATGGTTGAGATACCTTGAGGCTACAAAGGTACATGATGAATTCTCAAAGGATTGGGGTGAAGAGTTGAGCAAAATATCATTGGAAGGGAGGTACCAAGAGAAATCACCCTTCAAGAAACCGATACACCCAAGCTTACAAAAGCGGGACGCCAAAAACGCAACAAAGCCTTAGCAGAGGCAGAGCGTGAGGCCAAGAAGATCATGGCAAAAGCCAAAAAGGACAATGAGGACAAAACAAATTTGCTTTTAGTACTCGACCATTTCAAGAACTATATAGTAGATGATCGGAGAGTGGTCTGGCTAACAGCCACTAGGGTAAAAGAGGAAGGGCTGTCGGCATCATACGATGGTCTGGCAGAAGTCAAGGAGGTTGATATTGCGGGACCAGGGGAAGAAGCATGGCCTGTATACATTGCTAAAGATTTGACTTCTGCAGAGGAAGAAGAACTCATTGCTCTCCTCAAGGAATACAAAGATTGTTTTGCCTGGAATTATAAGGAAATGAAAGGGGTACCGCCGAAGGTGGTACAACATACAATTCCAATCATGGAAGGCTCGAGACCCAACCAGGCAAAAACCATACCAGATGAATCTAAAGTATGTAGCAATTGTAAAGGAGGAAATTGATAAGCTCATTGCTATAGACTTTATCTACGGATTGGTTGTCACCTATTGTGATAGTGCCTAAAAAGAATGGGAAACTGAGAGTATGTGTCGATCTTAAAAAAGTAAATGCGACCACTCGAAAGGACCATTACCCATTACCTTATACTGAACATGTCTTGGAAAGAGTGGCCTGGGAGGGAAGCGTACAGCTTCTTGGATGGGTTTTCCAAGTACAATCAGGTGTCCATAGCACTAGAAGACCAACACAAGACAACCTTCAACACAATGTGGGGGACATTTGCTTGCAAGGTCATGTCGTTCGATCTCACAAATGCCCCGGCAACCTTTCAAAGGATTGATGTGCACAGCTTTTAAGGACTACTTGCAAAATTGGTTGGAAGTGTTTATTGATGATCTATGTGCACATTCTCGATGGGAAGATCATTTGACCTGTTTGAGAAAAGTGTTTGAACATTGCCGATTATATCGGATATCATTAAACCCCTTGAAGTGCCAATTTCGGGTCAAGCATGGTGTGATACTAGGGCATATAGTCCCAAAAAATGGTATATCCACTAATGATAGTAGCAAGGTCAAATTGATCCTGGAGCTACCACCGCCTACCAACTACAAAGGAGTACAAAGGTTTATGGGTCACGTGGGTTACTACCGACGCTTCATCATATTTTATGCTGAGATAGCCAGACCCTTGTACAAACTTCTAATTGTCTTTGAGTGGACCAAGGAGTGTCAAGAGGCTTATGATTGTCTAACGCAAGCATTAGCAAGCGCACCTATTTTGCGACCCCCCAATTGGGATCTCATATTTCACGTCCACATCGATGCGTTAAATTTTGCTATTGGTTGCGTGTTAGCCCAACCTGGTGAGTTCAAATTGGACTACCTAGTTTGCTTCACTAGTCGTCAGTTGAATGATGCAGAGGTGAACTACACCACTACTGTCCAGAGAGAGAAGGGTTGGCCATGGTCTCTACGCAGTCAAGAAATATCGACATTATCTCTTGGCAAACAAATTCATATTTTTTGTAGACCATCAAGCCTTGCTATATCTAGTGAATAAGCCGTGCACCACGAGAAGAATCACACGTTGGCTACTATTGTTATTGGAATTTGACTTTACCGTCACGGCGGTAAGGAAGGGAACACAACATGTGTTGGCCGACCACCTGTCCAGAATTCCAAATGGAGAACTAGCTACTAGTGTCGATGATGACCTTCCTGATGCTTGTTTATTCAAATTGGATATGGTACCTAATGAGTGGAGTGAAGAGATCTCAGAGTATTGAACAAGGATAAGATGCGGAGGCTTATCAAGCTTGTAGCACCATATCAATTGATTGCTGGAGAACTATATAGGCTAGGCAAAGACAATGTTCTCAGACGGTGTGTAAGAGAGGATGAATTCGTGGGGGAAGAATCTCATTCTGGGATAGCAGGTGGGCATTTTGCTAGAGAACTTACAACTTGGAAAGTGCTTCAAGCTGGACTCTGGTGGCCCACGTTATTCGGGGACACCATAGAGTTCGTCAAAAGATGCGAGGAATGCCAACATTTCGCTGTTCCTCAACAAAGAGACAAGATGCCACTAACCCCCATTATCGTAAGGCAACCATTTGAGAAATGAGGGATAGATTTTGTGGGGCCGATTAGTCCAACGGCACATCCATCCCAAGCCCGCTACATAATCGTAGCCACGGACTATTTAACGAAGTGGGTAGAAGCCATAGCTTCAAATAAAGCTGATGCGCAAACAACTGCAAAATTTGTATATGAGCAAATCACATCAAGATTCGGCTGCCCCTTAGAATTAGTGAGTGATCGCGGCGGCTCACATTTCATTAATGAGGTGATTAATCATTTGCGTGCAGGATTCTTAGTAATCCATCGAAAATCATCACCTTACTAGTCAAGTAGAAAGTACCAATAAGATTTTGTGTACCATCTTGACAAAAACATTGGAAGCAAATCGAACAGATTGGGAGCATAAGCTGACACCAGCTCTTTGGGCCTACTGCACATCATATAAGGTAGTGACAAGGATATACTCCTTTTCGTTTAGCTTATGGTGTGGAAGCGGTTATGCCCATGGAATACCTAGTTCCATGCTTAAGGATTGATGTACAAGAGCGTCTAACTGAGAATACATTAGCTGAAAGGCTAATTGACTTGGAAAAACTGGATGAGACCCGGTTGATAGCATCACATGGGCTCATGGTTGAAAAGTTACGCAGGAAACACTGGTTTGATAGAAACCTCAAGGAAAAAGAATTGAAAAGGGGGGACCTTGTCCTCATGTATGGTGTGGGAAACGCGAGGAAAAAGAAACTTAAATACAGAGGCCTGGGACCATTCCGAGTATCGAAAATCACACCTCAAGGGTCTGTTCGAATAGAGACAATTGACGACATCCAAATGGAGGGCTATGTCAATGGGAGTAAACTGAAAAAATATTTTGGACCATTGACCCAAGAGATGCTCTTGCAAGAACACCTCTTAAAACAACATAAATAGTTGGCAAAAGAAAAGATCCAGCAAGCGCAAGCACAAGACGAGGCTAAGGCTTCGCTAAGCAAAAGCTAAAATACAGAAAGGACTGATTCATGATGTCAACATGGCGTTCGTAGCCCTTGTGGATGAAGGGGACCTAAACATTGAGCCAGCATGACTCAAGTTGGGACTCACAACAGCTAAGGGCATTGCAACAAGTGTTGCATTAATAGATACAGGATCCAACCACATCTTAATCTCATATGATACTTGGATAGCCTTAGGGAGACCACACCTTGAACACACAGATGCGCAAGTTCGTAGTGTGCACCTAACAACCACAAAGGTCTAGGGGTATTTAAATGATAATATTTCCATCAGTAATAATCCCTCGGTTAGAAAGGTGTTTGTGATGCTTGCAGGTACAATGGAAGAAGAGATGATCTTAGGATGCGATCCTGGATCTGTGCTAAAGTGTAATATCCAATGGGAAGAAAGAACAGCATCACTGAGCAGGTCATGTCCATACCATTATGGACCTCAGCAAATCAAGGAAAACAAATCACTGCAGAGGCAACACCTCCGAAAATAGAATATGCACCCACTGTGTTGAAATTGCCTACACAATACCCAACATACAAGGGCACACATAAATGGGTGCCCAAGAATCAACTCGAGGATCAACCAGAGAAAAAGGAGACAATGAGTAATAAACATATTCAGGGGAAAGCCCAGTTCAAAAGTCGGCCATTGTCAGCATCTACTAAGTGGCAAAACTTCAAGCACTTGCAAAGGTCTCATGACTCTCGTTAGCAATGGGTCCGAAAAGACCTACTGCAAGCACAAGGCTGCTATCAAGGCAATACAGCAATATGGGGTACCCAAACCAAAGTCCATGGCTAAAACCACAACAGGTTCTATTACAAAGAAATGTGAGGGCTTGCAGCAGCAACTCCCTGAGAGAGCCAACACCACACCTGCACTTGTGCGGAGGATAAAGAAAGTTCAGCCAACTGAGTGGAGAATGACCCAGGCAACAACAATACCTACTCTGAATATAGAATGGAACAAGATATGTGAAGGTACAGGCAAAGGTGTTCCAAATGGAAGCAATACACAAGTAAACACAGCAATAAAAATATTCAGTTGGGTGGAAGGAACAATAAGAAACTCCCAAATAGAATTAAAAAAATTACATCAAAAAATGCCAAAAAGTGCCAACCCTTGGTTTTCATGGTAAAATTAGAGGGACAAGGTAAGAAATGCATCATCATGTGCATGTGTGAGTGTTTGAGCACGAAAGATAAAAATTCAATCTTATAAACTCCACGTGAAACTGCAGGAAAATGGTTCACGCCGTGAACCACCCTACAGTCGTTCACGACGTGATCCATTTTTTGGTGTTTCATGCCATGAAAGACTGCGAAGAAGTTCACGCCGTGAAATGGTAAGAACTACGGCAGCCAATTATAAAATGACACATGGCTCCTTCATTAAACGTAGCCGCCCTCTGTCCGATACGCTATAAAATCAAATTTCTGTCTTATCTTCGTCACTTTGCTTTCTGTGATTTCGTGTTTTTCTTCTTTGATCGCCTTCATACAACAGTGTGCTTGCTCTCGGTCTCCTCCAACCGCCTACCCAAACTCATCAAGGTGGGAGCTTAACTTTTGCTTTTTCTTTTTCCTTTTCTTTGCTTTCATTGTTTCTATCTTTTGTTTATGTCAATGGATCGTGAAAGTCTCAAATACATTTTCTGCGTTCGAATTTGTTCATTGAATGATTAATGCCTGCCATTGCATATAAAACCCATTGAATCCATTTTTATAAATGACATGTTTCAAATAAAATGAAAAGACTCCATCCTAAAATATGCATGCATTGATTAAAATCCAAGACTACAGAATTACATCTGTAGACTTACGTCTGCAGATTCACGTTTGAGACATTCACGTTGAGAGCACGTCTGCTAATTCACGTGTGAGACATTCACGTCTTGGTCTTTCACGACTTCCTCTTTCACATCTTTATTATGTCTCACATCTGCTCTTTCATGTTCCGACCATTCACTACTACTTGATGCTTCAAAACCCACCCATTCACGTCATGATTAACATACTAACACTAACATTATTAACCCCCCCCAAAAAAAAGAAAAAAAGAAAAAAAAAGTAACTTCCACCAGTCATTCGACTGGCTATACATGATGATGTAGATGTCGGTTTCCGAATTCGAGGCATAAGAGCAACCCTCAACAACACAAGCAAGTAGTGCTACAGGGGTCACCATCCAGTCAAAGACTTCAGAGCACCAGCAAATTAAAGACCAACTTCTTGGGCCCTTACGCCCAGTCATTCGAGGGAACACTCATCAGGAAGGATGTCACCACACCACATGGAAAGGAAACTCTCCAATGCCACAGCAAAAAGTGCCTCCATCTATTAGAGGATGCTGAAGTCAAAGCTAAGCTCGATAAAGTTGACCTTGGCAGAATGGCAGAGGTACTACCCCTACTAGGAGTTGACACCAACCTCTGCTGCTGCTGAGTACCTAAGGACATACAACAAGCAGACAAAAAGAGGCAGGATTACAAAGGCGGATGGCACCACAGAAGAGCTACTCATCACAGAAGATTTAATCAGAGAATCTTTACAACTCCCAGCTCTGCAGGTGAAGGCACACAGGCACACCCTTGATACAATGCTAATCAAAGAAATGCTAAAGATAGATTCTTACAACTCAAATGGGGTAGAATATGAAAACATCAGAGATGAAGCCATCGAAAAAGCATGCAGAGTAATGTCATTAATGATGTAAATAAAGTCGGTGACAGGTACAACAGGGTGGGCTTGAACAGGATAGCTAAAGCGTATGAGGAGGAGGAGGACTGGGCCTATTATCTACATAAGGAGATGGAGAATTATTTAAAAGCACATCAATCAAAGATCAGCAATCCTTACCTCCTAACGCAAGTACTTAACCATGTGGCAAAGAGGCCTTTGAAAGAGCCAGAACCAAAGGAGAGCCTACAACTAGCTATCATCCCCGACCAACCTATAGAAGCTACTGGAAGGATAGAAGAGGGGCATGCAGTGTTAATGGAAACGTAGGAACTCATCAAGACAATAAAAAAGGACCGACAAAAGAAGATAGACAAGAGGATGAGAGGACTACTTGTAGACGTCACAACATAATCACAACAATTAGAAGAGGCAGTGGCAACTGAAATCAGAACATACCAAGAGGCCCTGCAGGAAAAGCTACTAAGCCCCACTGTACAAGAACAACAACAACAGCTCACCCCTCCAATAAGCCCTGCTGCACAACTCATCTTCAAAGACCTCTCTCCTCTCAAAGATTCACAACTAGCAGATATGCCAATAGAGGCAACTGCTGGCGGAACAAGCACAAAAGGACCATGCTGTGGAAGGACCAGTAATCGAATAAGACCAGTCGCAACACAAGTACTAGAGGATCCATCATAGTCTAGTAAGTGGAAATGCTCACCAGATTCTTCTAGTCCAAGCAAAAGGAGAAGGTTGGATGATAAGGAGCCACTGTCGTCGCAACTTGAATCGACATGGATTCACAGCGTTTCATCCAGGATACATTGGAAGGATTAGAGGCACTACTCCATGATCCCCTTACAGAAATGGGTGTTGACACTAGTACCAACTGGGAACAGGAGCAAAAGATGTAGCGTTGCCATTTATTAACAACACACATGTTACATGATACGAACACTGACCTATGGAAGCAGTTGGAAATTGCCAATGCAGTTATACAAATTGTAAAAGCAAATCTGGCAGCAGCAAAAGAAACTCATAAAGAAGTGATCATGAAGAGCTTAAAGGCTGCAGAAAAACAAGAAACCAGATACAGTGCCTTGGAAAGCAATAATCTAGTTTTAAGTCAGACCATTGTACAGAAAATCAACGAAAACACTGACTTGAACACAAGGCTGGAGTAGGCAAAAGAGTAGCTTGAAAAAGAGATAGCACACATACAGAGCCTCACAACTATGCATGCCAGGGAAATAAAGGAGTGCCAAGATATCGCAAAGCATAATGAAGATATGCTTCAATAGCAATTAGAGCTCCTAAAACAGCACAACTAAAGGAAGAACAAGAAAGAGTGCAAGGTTTGCAACAAGAAAGAGAACAGGCTAGGGAGCCAAACGGGTCCAAATCTTGTCCAAATTGAGTCAAACAGAACCTAGAAAATTCTAGAACCCAGTTGGTCTTGGTTAGTGGCCTCCCTCACCTATAAATAGATCCTTAGTCTTTTGTAAAAAAATCTGTGAACTATACCATGCCAGTATTACATTAAAATAATGATATTTTCTATTATCCCTTAAAAATCCTCTACTTTTGGAGAACTTGGATGTGATGTGATATGGATATGGATAGATGTGAATGGATGAGATGTGATGTGAATGGATGTGATGTGATGTGAAATGGATGTGATTTGAATCAGGATAGATGTGAATGAATGAGATGTGATGTGATGTGAATCGAGATAGATGTGAATTGATGAGATGTGATGTGAAATGGATGTGATGTGAATCGGGATAGATGTGAATGGATGAGATGCAATGTGAATGCATGTGATGTGATATGGAAATGGGTAGATGTGAATGGATGAGATGTGATAAGGATAGATGTGATGAGATGTGATATAAAAATGGGTAGATGTGAATGGATGAGATGTGATGAGGATAGATGTGATGAGATGTAATATGATGTGACTAGATAAGCATGGATGAAGGACGATGGGAATACATATGATTGGATGTGGATTAAGCAATGTGAATTGATACATATGATGTGACTAGATAAGAATGGATGAAGGACGATGGGAATACATATGATTGGATGTGGATTAAGCAATGTGAATTGATATAGAAGAATGTGGAATAACGAGAAATGATGTGGAACAATGTGGAAAGATGAGAGTTCGTTAGAAACTGTATTTTTGACCTGTTTTTAAATGACTGTTTTATATCAAGAATGTTGGGGAAGCATTTTGACCATCTTGTGAATGAGATCGTGTGGAGACCTAAGTGATAAAGTTGCAACAGCTGACGGAGAGTCAACGGAGGACGTCTCGCGTAGCAAGGTTGATCGAGGTCTTGACCAGCCTTGGTTTGATTTAAATGGTGAGCTTCCGGTACAGTGGATGAGGGACCAAGGAAGCAGCCTATGAGAGTGAAGCGCTAGGTGATTTCTGCGAAGGAGCCTAGAGGGTGCTGACCATAGGGTGCTCGAGCTCTGGGTCGCCGAAGATCCCCACACATGCGTCAAGGAAGAAAATGGAATAAGGAGTTAGAGTTGTTTTTGAAACTTGGGTTGGTTGATTGTCCTTTTTGCTGGTCCTCAAAAGGATGAGTCCATGGCTCTTTTATATGGATCTGTTGGTTGATCTTACTGATCTTCAACGGAGAGTCCATTTGGATTTTTATAAGTGAATATATTTTTGGGTACTATGAGCTAGGAACTATTGAAAAGGCCCCTGAGTGAACAGGTGGTGAGTGTTCTAGTTGCCAATGATGCCATAGGTACATCGATGAAAGAATGATTGAAAATTAGAATTCAACCTGGATATTTTGGAGGATTATGATCAATGATACTATGGTTTCATTAAAAGATTGTTTTGAAGACAGTTGAATCTATGAAACAGGCAATTTGAATTGGGTGTGTAAGTGGTGTGACTATCTTGAAGTTTGCTTGAAGCGCCGACTAGGGGGCCTAGGAACTCTTTTCCACGGTACCTGGGACAAAACATAACGAAATTCCTAAATGGATCCTATCACTACAGTGGTTGGTGGGCGATTGGCTAACCCATGAGACTGGGATTAGGCTGGACTGATGGATCCCTAAAATGAGACTCAATTCTGTTATGGTACGATAGATGAAGTAAATCCCGGATAGTCCTTGTTCTATGGAAAAGAATCAACGGCTGTGTCTCTCGATGAGGAAAAAAGCGTTGGTCTCTATGATCCAAGTGCAAGTCTCTTCCTTGATCTCACGATATGACTTACGGGTTCGGTCAGATCAGTTTGGTTAGTTAAGGCTCTTGACTACGTTAGAATAAAAATATCCTGGAGGAATCGCCCGTGCTTTCTGGGCGAGGGAAGTTTTTTCCGGGTTTGGTTTTGGAAGAACTGAGGGATTAGTCTCTTGTCCGAATATCCGTGGGGCGAGGCCCCAAGTGAGAGGCTCTGCCCTGCGCAAGAAGTACTACTTCCGCTGCTAGCACCCGGAATTCGTTGCGCGGAGGAGGCAGGAATCTTTCAGCTGGTATTAGAGCGAATTGGCTAAAGTGGATCAACCGAGAAGCAAGAAATGTCAAAAATTTATGAAGTACCAGTAAAAGATTGTAATTGTGTAATGAAATTCATACAAATTGATATTTAAAATAAAGATTCATAAATTGGTAATTGGGTCTTCAGATGGAAGTACCGCAATTGTGTGGAATCCCTGACTTGCTTGAGGCCTAGATATGATAGTATTTACCTTGTAATTCCAAGGACCATGACTACCCGTATATACCATGGGTATATCTGCAGCTCTTTAATGACAATATATACGAGTAAATCTAAGACCTTGAAATTATAAGCAAAAATGCTATCGAGATGATGAATTCGAATGTTGGTTGATATGATTTTAGAATTCTGGTTGAGAATTCTAATGCTATCGAGATGATGAATTCGAATGTTGGTTGATATGATTTTAGAATTCTGGTTGAGAATTGATGAGTTGATTTGGATTTTGATTGAAAGATAATGACTCCTAAATTCTGGTTGAAAGAAGATAAGTTGAACAAAGCCACAATGAGGATGAATGGAATAAATCCCAGTGATGATATTGGTAACTGAATGACAATTATGACTTCAACAAATCACTATGAGATTAGTGGATTATGGTGACAGATTGCTGCTGTTAACCCTTGACCCAGTGGATCTAATTAAGGGATGCAAATTGAAAACATGCATGACTGAGAAATTTTCGTGGAGGAGTGATCAGATGGAATTTTCGTGGAGGAGTGATCAGATGGAATTTTCGTGGAGGAGTGATCAGATGGAATTTTCGGTCTAATGGACCATTACTGTGTTAAGAATATGAATGAATTATTCTCTGATAATGAGTTCTGTATGTTCTTATGTTAGAAGGGATCTTTTTCCCATGATTCTGTGGGGGACTGACCAATCTAAAGAACCCCAGAATCAGTTAGAATTATAAATAAAGGGACTTAACAAGAATTTTTGTATTGATAGGATCATGGATCGAGGTCGTCGTGGTAGGAATGTTAACCCCCAACTCGATGAGGAAGAGCTCGACTTGGATGTTCGTAAAACTCTTCAGATCGCAGCCTGGACCTTTCAAGGGTAAAGGGAAAAACTTGGGCGAGGCTGTGGAGAAGTGGATCGAAGTAATGGAAGAATACTTTGATGTCACCGGGTACAACGAGAAAAGTAAAATGGCGCTTGCAAGGCTGAAGATAGTAGAAACAACCAGAGTGGCATGGAGAAACCACTACGAGACAAACCGTCTGGATCGGAACACCCAGACATGGAATGATCTCAAAATTTACCTAAGGAAGAGATTTTGTCCTCCTGGCTTTATGGAAACCAAGATGAATGAATTCTTAGAGTTAACCCAAGGGAGCATAACTATTGAAGTATATCACCAAGCGTTCACTCTTCTCCTCAAGTACTCGCCACCGCTGGATGAAGAACAGCTAATGGCTAGGTCCATTCGGGGACTGACGAACCTTTGAATATCCTAGTGAAGAATGCCAAGCCAGTTTCCATGGCTGAAGTAGTGCAGATGGCGAAGGATTTCACCAAGGCCTTTCATGTCAAGGTCCTGTCGAAGCCAGCACCATCATCCTTCAAAAGATTTCTAGCTCTAGAAGGTGATTCCAACCTTCCACCACCTAAGAGACAACAAGGTCAAGCTCGGAATATGGAAAGTTCCAGAATGGAAGAAAGGTCCTTTTCTCAGAACTCAATCCCCTGGAATTCAACTTCAGAAGTTCCACCCTTGAACAAGGAAGTGAAATGCTATAACTGTCAAGGATTTGGACATCACAGTATGGATTGCCCAACTCCTTTTAGATCAAGGTTTTCGGGGCGGGGAAATCATGGACCAAGATTCCAGACTCCAGCTCCTTCCTTCTAAAGTAATCAGGTTCCTTTCCGTCAAAATCAGGGAAATCCCAGAGGTAGACCCTCTAACCAACCCTCAGTTTCAATCCAAAGTAATGCAAGACCTCCACCTCAGAATAGGGAAAGTCAAAGAGAGATGTTCCCAAATCGGCCATCCACTTCCAAGGCAGCAACGCTGGAAGTGACTGAAGAAGAAGAAGATGAAAAAGATTATATTCCACCTACGAGATGAGGACATCTCGCGTTTTTTAAGTGGGGTAGGATGTAAGATTCCTCCCTCCAGCTTTTGAGGTGTAAAGGTGTAAGAACCTCCCCTTCTGTTCTTGTAATTATTCCCCTCTCTGAAATAGAAGAAAGATCTTGTTTTACCCTGTTTTGGCCTAGAGAGAGAAAAAGTGAGAGAGAGAATCTCAAATTAAAATATCTTTGGATATAAAAATCCTCCTAGTGTCTAAAATGGATTCCCCTGAAACAGAAATTCAAAAAGAACTTTCCAATAAGGTTCCAATGGACCAATTGGATTAATCCAAGTGTTGGGATGAGATAAATCCAAAGAATAAAAGAAAATATCCAAAAATGAGTAAATGCTCACATAAGATGAAGAGTTGACTGAGTACAAGGTTTATTAGTTAAAAACTATGAGATATTACTTAAAAAATGAGATATTTTGAAAAAATGATACATTTTTGACACCTTAGTAAGGAGATGGGGACTCTTGAGGTAGGCGTCTATTTCACACATGTGGAAGGATTTTTAGTTCAAAAAAAATGTGATATTTTTATCTCTCCTCTCTCCTGGATCAAACCAAATAAAAAAGGGAGCCAAACTGGTCCAAATCTTGTCCAAATTGAGTCAAACTGAACCTGGAAAATTCTAGAACCTAGTTGGACTTGGTTAGTGGCCTCTCTCACCTATAAATAGATCCTTAGTCTTTTGTAAAAAAATCTGTGAACTATACCATGCCAGTATTACATTAAAATAATGATATTTCCTATTATCCCTTAAAAATCCTCTACTTTTGGAGAACTTGGAGCTTCTCTCTCTCTCTCTCTCTCTCTCTCTCTCTCTCTCTCTCTCTCTTCAACAGTTCTTGGAGCTTTCTTCTCAACATACTAAACCAATTGATTGGTTGGGGGCTTCCTTCTAAGATAAAGAAACAAGCCAAACCTAAAGGTAAGAAGAATTTCATGGTTTTTTTTGTTAATATTCTCAACGATTTCACTTCTCAACCCCTCTCAAGCTTGAGAAGTTTCTAATTTATTATTTTTAATGCAAATCAAGCTTTCCCTAAGAATTGTAATGAATAATTAATAAAAAGTTAATCTTTATGCTTAATTAGAATGCTTTTTATGTTGTATATCTCTCTCTCCCAAAAGAATATCTCTCTCTCCCAAAAGAATAGTCATTTCTATGACTAATTCTTTAGCAAATGAATGCTTCTCATTGATAAATTCTTAATTCAAAATCAATCTCTAAGCTTGTTAAGCTAGAGGTTAAGAAAATGGCTTTTTTATGCTTTTATACTAATAAAATTATGGTAAACTTATGATTTAATTCCATAAATTGGACTTAAGTCTAAGGATAGTATTCTATCATAATTGTATTACAAAGTCTTATTCTTTTTAGAAATATTAAAAATTATCAATAATAGCAGGGAAGCTATGGCAAAATTTTTAGAAATTAATACATAACTCATTTTTATGCATAATGTAAAAAGAGGACTTCCTACCATATTCTAGGATTGGACATCCTATGCTAAAAGAACGATTTTCATCAAATTCATGGGAAACTAATTTTTAGTATTTATGCATAAATAATTAATTAAGAAAAAGAGAAATTTTTGGTATTTTTATTTTTATGCAAAAAGAGAAATTCCCATGATAATGGAGATCCATGTAATTAAATGGAAAAAGATAAATTTTGGTATATTAAAATAATGAATATTTAATTTAAAGAGAAAATTTGCATTGAGGCACGATTTTAGGTCTCTGCTCCATCTTGGATTTGACATTTGATGGTATGTTTGTAGAGACATAGGGCATGGTTTTCTTTGACTTTTAAAACCAAATGTAAGCGTTCCTTTTGTAGAAACTTTAAGTTTCTAACAGCTTTGTTGGGATCCATCAAAGTGATGCTTAGGGCGACAATGGATGTTGGGGCTATTGCTTGGCTCTCTTTGACTCATGGCATTGTGGTGCAAACGGTGAGATTTTTGGGATCTAAACAATTGTAGAAGCATATATATAATGGCATTCGAGTTGTGTTAACTCCATTTTAGGATTAACACAACGCTCTACACCACACCACTAAGAGAGTTAGCAACAAGAGTCATGAAAGGCACTGTAATCTTTATGAGAAAATCTAGCCATGCCCATGCTACCTAATCAGTTATTTAAGTTTTGGGGACCCAAATGTGAATAAGGGCCAGTTGTATATGTCATTTTTCTCAAAGACACAAACCCTTTTGTGCTAATTGAGTTCTTGTGTACTCCTTGCTCTTTACTCTTCTTTATGTGAGAGAGAAAGACAGAGAGTTGAGAGGATTAACTTGTTGTTCTTAGTACATGCGCCTCCTTATAATTTGTGAGAGAGAGTGTCAAGAGTGATAGAGGTGTGTCCATCCAAGGCAGTGCAACAGCTTCTTAGTGATAGTAATAGGTAAGTCTTGTGATAGTGGAGGTAGTAACCACTAGTGGAGAGGCTATAGAAATCACGAGCTTAGGAGCAAATTGAGTATCACATGGTAGTAATATACCCTATTTTCTTCCCTAAGTGAATGGTTGAGAGTTTTTTAGGAGGTAAAAACATGCCAAAACATTTTTGGCACCACTTTGAAGCACTTTGAAGCAATCTTACTTCTTCCCTCTTCTTTAAGCACTCAACTCCTTCCTTGCATGTTTACATTCATTGTTTCCCATTTTTAGTCAAGTTTGTGAGAAGAAGAAAAATCAAGGAAAATAGTTGAAGGACGAACTTACTGGAGAGGATTGACTTTAATACAATAGTCATAAGGAATAAATGGTAGCATTAGATGCTCCATTCAATGAAAAATGGAGAGGAATGAATTTAATCGATACTAGTAGCAAGGAATCAATGAAAGACGCTCCATTCAATGAAGAACGTGGGGAAGAGAGAGCTACAACTTTCACCACAATATTCTATGGTTTTCTAAACATTACTAAAGGGTGCAGAACAAGAGGCTTGCACCACTGGCATGGGTCAAGCAATGAGCAAAGTCAAAGGACCTCAACATGGATGGTGGGTACACACGAACAACACCCCCTAACAAGAATGTGTGCAAAGGGAAAACCTTTATAAGACAAAACGAGAAAATAATAGACACTCCTAGATTTTTGAGCCACACTGAAGAAGCTGCCTCAAGGAGACTTTAAAGGAGTTGGATGTAGATGCAAAAATAAGGGAAGCTATAACAAAGATGCAAGCCTTGAATTTCAAGGAATAAGAACTTGGTGTGCAAAGGGCACTAGTTAAACAAAGAACCTTTGGAAGAGTGCAATCCCTCAAAACAAGCTTATAAACATGGGTTAGAGAAGACCCTAAGGTGTAAGCACAAGCTATTGCTCAAGATGTGGTGTAAGCACAAGCTATTGCTCAAGATGTGGTGTAAGCACAAGCTATTGCTCAAGATGTGGTGTAGAGGGAATGCGACTCTATTCATGAAAACTCCAAGGAGGGGTTAGAAACGGCTACCCTTTTAGACATTAATGAGCCCAACACTAAGAAAGTTGAGGAGGATAAACAACAAATGTACAAAAGGGAAGACATCAACAAAATGATGTCTAATCACCCCAATTAACCAAGTTTTTTGTTTAAGAATCATTGGAGAAGAGTGAATATCCTTGCAAGAACCAATGGAGAGGATAATCTAAACTTAACAATGATTATTTTGAGAAACTACAAGATACAATGTCTGACTTTTATGTTCTACAACAAAGAACCACCATGTGACTATATTTCAGACCTCATCCCAATATGGAAGGGGCACAATATGAATACAATAGTTTAGAGGCCCCTAATATAATGTTTCCATTGCTAAGGACCTTGTCGAATTATGGAAGGCTTAATTAAAATGGTTACTCCAACACAGCAGCAGTAAAACAGCTCCAAGACACTCACATGTACTAAATGTGGAGTGGATTATTTAATCAAGGATCATTCATACAAACCAGGTGGAGTCGCAACCAACTGTTACTAATCCAATGAAAGGCCCTTCGCTTGGTAATTGTATGACTAGCATGTATTATTGCCCCACTAAATTTATTAACTCGAGCCCAAACCCAACAACTATGCATCAACTTCAGCCTCTAAACATGGACAAAGAAAGCGGGTTAAGAAAGTGGATTAGTAGTTCTCATTCAAGATGGATGGGATGATGAAACCATGGATATAAGGTCAGCTCAATCCAATGAGTGCAAGTGCTTAAGATAGGAGGTGTGATAAGGGAGCCACAAAAGGCCCAAGAAACACAACACTGATGAGAGGGGTGGGTGACTATCCTAATGGGTGAGAAAAAGATGTAAAAACTTGAAGAGTAATGAAAGCCTTAGTCGAGGGTGCTACCCACCATGAGGAATTTGAGTAGAGACTAAGAGCTAGTGAAGCCACATAAACATTATACCTACATGGTGTGAGCTTATGTAGGACAAAAGAGTTGAAATTCATGAACCTATTCATGAGCAAGAACAGGAAGAACTTGGCTCCAAATGTGAGTCCATAAATGACTTAATTGCTTAAATGCTTACATTCAAGGAATGGACTCTGCTATCCTAGATCACAAGATCGTATTGAATGCACAAAATATCTTTGTGGAAGAACCTAAGACCACAACTATAAGCTGTGATGTGGCAAGCTTAATGTCATTCCTTTCACCTGAGATAAAAATGCCAATAAGGTTCTTGCTCTATAGTAACCCTACACTTTGGATAGAAGTTAAGGAATGGGTCAAAGAAAGATAAGATTCCTCAACCAACTAGGGTAATGTGGTAACACAACCAGAAGCTAAAATTTTTCTACTATCGAGGGAAGAAAATAGTGGTCCTAACGTCATAAAGATCCCAGTAAATAAGTTGGGACACTACTATGAGAATGATGGCACAATGCCACTATTCTTATCCACCCTACAGGTGAGTACTATCTTGGATGGGGGGGAGCATGACATAATAACCAAGATATGCAATATTTGGAAAACTTGGGTTAAAACAAGCAGATATCTTATTGTGAAGATGGTCTAGCTGAACTTGGGGAGGATGCCAAACCACTATTCATTGTTGAAAACTTGTTAAACACATTGGCTAACATTACTCTGAAAGTGCGGCAGCATTTTTGAGCCATATTTTTTGGACCGCACAATGTACTGCATGTAAACGATTATGGTAAATCCCCAATTTTATGATGTGTAATATCGAAAGATAATCAAAACCGATCTTACAACTTGTATAATGTCAGTAGTGTATACATAAACTAGGAAATTAGCCTAGACTGGCTTTTGGGCAGGGCACATTACTCGAGTAGTCAGGGCATTATACATATGAGTCTTATATATAAGATATTTTGACTAATGAGAAAGAACTTAATCCCATTCCCATAATTGAGTATGAGTTTCTTGCTCTTTTGATTGAAGTTTACTTGTATGCTTTCTCTTCTTTGTTCCATGCATACTTAAGGAATAATTAGATAGGTTAGGAAAAGCTAAAGCATCTTATCGAATCAAAAACCCAAAAACATGTACCATTAAGCAAGAAGTAGGAATTAGAGGGAAAAACCTAGAGTTTTTGGCTAAAACTCAAAAAACTATTACCTCTTTGTTATGCCGCTACTTGCTTAATAGGGCCTGGGAATGCATGTTCCTAAGTTTGACAAGAAAAATCTGCACAATATTGCCTCTTTTTTGCATGCTACCTACTTCAATGGGCCTGGGAATGGACGTTCCTAAGTTTGACAGGAAAAGTCTGCACAATGTTCTCATTAAGGAAAGGTCAAAAAATATTCCCTCCATAAATGACCATAATGACAAAAACGATTGGAAACAAACCATCGCATGGCCCAGACTTCCACCATCATTGCAAGAGGTAGACATGTTATAATTATGTATGCAAATGCCAAAGTGGGAATGCACATTCACAAGTTTAATAGACACTTAGCCATGCATGTTCCTACCTTCTCTGGCCACACACATTTGCAATTCCCCATGCATGCTTGTAGACTTGTGAACGCACGTTCTCAAGTCTAACTAGTACCTAGACATGCATGTTCTCAACTGATCTCACCATGCATGTTTGGAAGTGGAAACACACGTTCTCAACTCACTTTGGCCATGCATGTTCGGAAGTGGGAATGCATGTTCTCAACTTGTGAACGCATGTTCACAAGTCAAACAGAGATTAAAAACTTAAAAAAACCTAATCACCCTTTCATATACATAAGATTAGGAAGGATTTTTGGACTCAATCCCCCACTCAGAGAGATTGCCTTAAACGATGCATAATCAAGATCACCTTCTCAAGAGGAATCACTATGCAATTCACAGTCTCTGGGCCCTCATAGGAGCCAAGAAATCCTAGTGATTTGAGTGAGATAGTGAATACACTAGCTTGAATGAGGCCTATTTTTAGGAGCCTATCTCTTCTCAGCATATGGACTAAGAGGTTAGAGTGCTTGACTCCCTTACAACCACTCAAAGGAGTTTTGTGGCTATGATTAGAGACATTATCTCACAGGAGGTCCTAACAACGAGTGTGGGAATCAAAGAATCATCTAATTGCCCAGCAAAAAGTAAGAGACCATCGGCTAGAAGGGCCAAACATGGAGGCATCCATTCTTGAAATGGAGCCTAACCAATCTAATTTAGGAATGAGAAGCACCAACCCTATAGAGAAATAAGTAATCTTTCCTAGAACCACAGTTAACATGGTTGCAAAAGAGAACCATTACATGGGCAAGCAGCTTTAGGAACAATGAGAAACACGATATGGTAGTGATGTGTGTGAACACACTTAGGACCGCCGAGGCATTTTTTCCCTCACTAGGAGGTTTTTTTCCTCATGCGTATGTACACCCTCTTATCTACTTATTTTGGGGTGTGTACTTATCTTTTGTATATGGCACACATTTGTTTACACTATACTAGTGAGTTTGTGTGCTCTCAAGCTTCTCTATCTTGTGTGTGTTTATTGTTGAAACCCTAACCCTAATTCCAACAATTGGTATCAGAGCTAGCTTCCTTGACACGATCTAGTAGTCTGCCTCCCTCCTCTCACGACCCTATTTTTCTATCTCTGATTGAGATACCCTCTTAGGAGAAGAAGGTGTATACTGTAGTGTGTTGTATACGAAGTATACGAAATTTTCAGGGTCTGCAGCACACGATTCGGGCGCATTTTGGGCACCGCAAGGTTTCTGCAGACGTTCGCATCTACAGTGTCTTCAACAACATTGACCATCATACTTTTGTCCCAGTAACACTCTATTCTCTACTTTGTGTTATTTTCATACACTTTGCAGGTGATTCAGTCAGTTGGCAGCTATCCAGGGTTGCATCCAGTGAATACTTTGCAGTGTGTTGAAAGATTTTGCATTTGGTAAAAAGTCATGGCTGGTAGTATAGTGATGTATTCAACATGTTGTTTGCTAAGGACAAACTTGATGGGACTAACTACCCATTGTGGTCCTATATGATGAGGCATGTATTTGTTGCTAAAGGCCTTTAGAATGTGGTCAATGGTAGTGAAAGGCGTCTTGTTTCACAACTAGTGCAACCAGGTGCTGCAGGTACATCTGAATTAGAATCTGATACAAATGTGGCTCCTCCACATGCACCACCAGTACCTCCCAATGCTGCTCAAACGAGATGGGATGGAAGAGATGCACAGGCACATGCATTGCTTGCACTTTCTGTGAAGCGAAGTATTATTCCTCATATTCGGTCATGTAAGACTTCAAAATAGTCATGGGATGCACTTGCTACATTATACCAAGTGCGCAATGAAGCACGTGTTGCATATTTGTGCAAACAGTTGGAGTTTGAGCACATGAATGAGGGAGACTCAATGGATAGCTTCTTGACCAAGATCAAAGATTTTAAGGAGCAGCTTGCTAGTGTGTGGATGAGATATATCCTGATAGTACATTGGTGCCCATAGTTCTCAATGCATTGCCGAATTCTTATCAGAGTTTTGCCTCTACCCTTAGACTCATGATGAAGGGAAATCCAAATGCCCTTACATTTGATAAGCTGGTTTCAGTACTCTTACAAGAAGAGCAATCTAGGCAAAATAGATCTAATATGCAAGTTGGTGACCAAGCTTTTGTTGCCAATCAAAACACCCTCCTTGTCTAAGCAGTATTGTAAAAGGTGCCAACAATGTTCTAATATCAGATGTTGCCTCGTTTGTTAAAGCTTTAAGCATTCCTCTATTAGAGCATTCTTGTGTTGATGTCCTATCCTTCGGCTTGACATAAGCTCTCTTATTCATGAAACCTCATGTTTATTGCACCCTTGGGTGGTGAGTTTAGGGTTTAGGCTGCTGCATAGAGATATGGGGCATTATTGTAGGGCATCTAGAATTCTCATTAAGTCAAGTTAGAAGTGGGCCTAGCTTAGGATGATTAGCCTATGATTATCCTAGATTCGAACGAAAGCTAAAGATGTTCAAAAGATACAATTTTCCTAGGGCTAGTGCCTTTTATAATCCCAAGGCTAACACCACATATGTAAATGTCCCTAAACCCCATGTGCCTAGGCCCATCCCCCATGTGCATGTGTTAGCCTAAAATCTCTTTGTTACAAACCATCCCCCCCTATAATGATTTCATCCTTGAAATCGAAGGGTGGTAGTGTATAAAAGACACATAGAAAGGCTATATACAAAAGCCAAAAATATCATATCCAAAACTAAATTTTGATGTCATAATCACGACATATAAACCCTTCTCAATCAAATGGAAAAGAATGTAGTGCAATGCTAATGATAAAGCTAACAATACACCCTTTGAGTCAAATGCAAAGCCAACAAGTCGTGTGACCTTAACGATCAAATAAAAAGGATAATAGACTCCCGTCATGATAAAGCTAAGCATGCAAACGCTTGGATAATAGGGAAATCTGGACCATCCAAACTCCAAAAGAATGGCCCTCAACCCACCTACATCAAAGGGTAAATAGCTCATAGAGAGTGCTATTTACTATATGATCATGCTATATTAGGGATGGTCATTCAACATGTGCTATGTAATTGGTTAACTATGCTATATAGCTCGTAGAGACTGCTATTTACTACATAATCATGCAAAATGGCCATGTGCATTAGTCAATGTGCTATACCAGGGTGTTGTGAGCTATATAGCACAAGGATTGTGAAACATGAATGCTATAGAGGACACTCATATGCACCACAACTGCTTGCTTGAGATATCATGTGCTATATAACTAGTTACATGAGCTATAGAGAACATGCATTGTGCCTCTGCTGTAGAGAGTCATTCCCTGACATAGTGGTAGTGTACCTCAATGTGCTTAGTGCGAGCATGAAACACTGGGTTACTTGCAACTGCTAATGCGCTCTGGCTCTATCAGTGAAAATGGTAGTGCTAACGACTGTCCAACACCCAAATCAACCATAAGACGACTGAGAGCCACACACACTCAATTGTAGCTGTAAAAGCTGCCATGTACTTAGCTTCACAGCTGGAAGTGGCCACTATAGGCTGCTTCTTGTTGAGCCATGATATACATGAATCACTAAGGCAAAAGCAAAACCCACTAGTGGACACTCATGTGTCATAACATCCAGCCTAATCTGAATCACTAGAATCATACAGCTATGACTCACCCCCCTTTGGATAAAATAATCCAAAATATTGAGCACCCTGCAAATAGCGAAAAACCCGCTTGACAGCCTGCCAATGCTTCGTATACCTGGGCTATGCATAAATCTGCTCAACTGTGAGACCGCATACTGTATATCTGGCCTTATGTTGCATACATAAAGAAGGGATCCAATAGCATGCTGATACAAACTAGCATCAAAAGAGCCTCCTATATCTTGAAGACTAAGTCGAGTACCTGTCTCCATAGGTGTACCCACAGGTTTACAGTCTTCAAGATTAAACCTCTTCAATAGCTTCTGTATATATTTAGACTGCAGCATAACAATGCCATCATTGTGCTGCATAAAATAAATCCCCAAATAATAATGCAAGGGCCCCAAATCGAACATCTCAAATGATGACTCTGCAAATCAGCCTTAAAGGCTGAAATCTTATCTATATTGGGTCTCGTGAGCAGCATGTGATCAATGTATAGAAGGATGACCAAAAATGTGTCCTTACTCCTCTTCACATAGAAGAATGACCAAAAATGTGTCCTTACTCCTCTTCACATAGAGGGTACTCTCTGTTGGACTGTTGCAAAAATCATTTGCAACCAAGTATACATGAATCTTCTCATACCATGCTCGAGGAGCCTGCTTAAGGCCATAAAGAGCTTTTTTCAACCCGTATACTTTAGACTCTTTCCCTTTCACATCAAAACCAGGAGGCTACGATACATACACCTCCTCATGTAAATCACCATTCAAGAATGCAGTCTTAATGTCCAACTGATGTACATTCCACCCATGATGTGCTGCCAAAGCAATGAGACACCTAATGGTAGTCATATGAGATGTGGGTGCAAAGGTCTCATCATAATCAATGCCCTTTTGCTGGGCATACCCCTTTGCAACAAGTCTGGCCTTGTAGCGATCAATGCTACCATCTGCTTTGCATTTTAACTTGTAAACCCACTTAGTACCAATGGCCTTCTTGCCATGAGGTAGATCTGTCAAATACCAGGTTTCATTCTTGAGTGTAGAGTTATACTCATCCTGCATAGCATGCATCCAATGATCATCATCATGTGCTTCCTCAAAGGAAACAGGTTCCTCCTCAAAGGAAACAGGTTCCTCCTCATTACATAAAGTAGAAATGAGAACATGATCCACATGAGAATAATCTGCATGATGAGAACCTACATGAGTTCTGCTAGGTAAAGGAGCTGCCAACTTGCTATCCCTCAATGTCTACAAAAGCCATTTTGGCATACGCCTAGATTCTTCTATGGCTGCTCTCTCCTCAACTACATCCTCAATAATTGCCTCATTAAAAGGCTAATTTGCAGGCTGATTTTGCACCTGCAAAGGCTGAATTTCAGCACTTGGTTGAGCATTTAGTTGCTCTACATATGGCTACCCTCCATTAAGCAAAGGTAGGAGCGAATCAAACATGTCCTGTGAGCATACATTCTGCTATGTTTTGCATGAAAGCATGGGCTGAACTGAGTTTTTGACAAAAACAACATCTCTACTTACTAAAATCCACTTTGAGACCGGATGGTAGAGTCTATATCCCTTGCTTTCTAAACTGTATCCCACAAATATGCATTTAACTACCTTATCATCAAGCTTACTGCGTTGTTGCTCGGGTATAAGAGCATAAGAAAGACAACCAAAAACACGCAAATGAGCCACAAAAAGCTTCTTGATGCCAAGCTTCATAAGGAGTTTTAGACTGCAAGGCCTTGGTAGGGCATTTGTTCAACACATAGTTGCCTCTAACCAAAAACCATGAGTAAATCTTGGGCTTTCACCATACATCGTGCCATCTCCATGAGAGATCTATTCTTCCTCTTAGCCACACCATTTTGCTGAGGTGTGTATGACACTATACATTGATGCCTTATGCCTTTTTCATCCATATATGCATGAAATTCCTTGGACATATACTCCCCCCTCCTTGATCTGAACGAAGGGTGCCAACTTGACATTCACATGCATTTTCAGCCATGGATACGAAGTGCTTAAAGCACATAAAAACCTATGACTTTTGCTTTAATGGATACACCCAGCTATATTTGGAGTAATCATCAATAAAAGTGACGAAGTAGAGAAACCCCCCCCCCAATAGATGGTGTTCTCATAGGACCACATACATCACTATGTATAAGCTGTAATTTCTTAATAGCTCTCATAGATCCAGCATTTGGAAATGATGCTCGATGCATTTTACCAAGAATACACCCCTCACATACATGTCTAGTAGGGGTCTCAAGAGTTGGCAACTCAGACACCATATCATGCCTTTGAAGGCATAACAAACTGCCATAATTCAGATGGCCAAATCGTGCATGCCATAATTTTGCATCCCTCATAGCACTAGTCATAGAGACTGAGCAAGCATCATGCTGTAACTTCTCAAAAACATCCATCTTATATAGGCCATGAAACAAGGTACCTGAGGCAATGATAGAATAACCATCATTTCTATCATGAACTGTACATCTATCATCCACAAATTTCACCGTCAATCCTGACAAGGCTAAGGCTGAAACTAACAGCAAGTTCTTCTTAATGCCTGGCACATATAAAACTTTTGAAGGAGCAAATGCGCCCCCATTTGCAACAATGAGCACAACTCTACCAACTCTTTTGACAAGATATGAGGAACCATTTGCACATGTGATGGTTCCTGCACTTGGGATAGATTCCAGAGATGAGAACAAACCTTTTTGTGAAGTAATGTGCTTACTAGCACCACTATTAAAGTACCAAGCATCCAATTCTACCATTGACATGCATACATCATGAACAGAAGGGTCATAACTACAATGTACAGTCCATGCCCAATCATCTTGAGCAAAACTTGCAGATTCCTTCTTCTCTGCACTTGGTGCAGATGCATCAACCACAAAGCCATGCCCGATTCTTTCTTTTTCTCCTTCTCTAGCCTTTTTTGCACTCATGTATGTAGTGCCTCGGTTTCCTACAATAGTGACACTTACCCTTTATCACCCTCTTTCTCTGCATCCTTACCTAAGGATTCTGATTTTGGTTTCTCGCCACCATGCAAAGAAGGTTTACGCTTCATAGCATTAGGTCCCGATACAAGAACTGTAGGAGGGGGATTCAAGTTCAATATGGCCACTAGAGCCACTGCAAACAACCCAAGGTACTAGGGCCGAAGAGTCAACCTAAGCTACTAGGTACACTTTGCAATGGGAACCAACATCCAAGTGCAGTAAGCTTTAGAATAAATCTGACACTAGGAGGAGCATACACACCATAGTGCGACCCAGCCTTATATGGCTACCCTCTGCAATGTCCCAACTTGCCTCAAGGGTAAGTATAATATCAGCATATGCTGCCACCCACCTACGAGTACCCTTACTATCCCTCATAGCCATTACCTCAACATCCACTGATGCCTCTACCTAACTGCTCTAACCACCACTAAAGATATCTTGAGGATATCAGCCCAAATAGGGAGGGAGTAACAACAAATCAACTCCACCGCCAGTGAGAGTGGCAATGACGGTAGCACCTCACTTAAAATTGTAAAATAGGACTAAACCAATGTAAATCACAAAGTTAATGCCAAATTTAAATGGGACTAGAGATCCCATTGTACACTTGGAATGTTTGATCAAATGTGGGACACATGTGGTCTACATGATGACTTGGTAAGGGTGAGTACCTTTGGCCTCAACTTCAGTGGTTTCAAAAACTAAAACTGGAATTTAACACCTTGAAGACTACATCATTCACGATTGGGTTTTCCCATTAGGGAACCCGATGGAACCCAGTCTTGATCAACTCTACCATGTCAAGTAGTAAGAGAAAGAATCAATTAGAGACAACATCAGAAGAGTGAGATACCTCCACTCTTGATGCTTTGATAAATGACAAATTCTCTAATGAATAGCTAACTAGAAAATCCTTGGAAAGGATCCTTGATTTAACCTTACATAACACCTTGTACTTAGAAAAGCATAAACTTTTTTATTGAGAGATATAGTGCCATGGAGCACAAGGTAGGTAGGGAGTGAGTGTAAGAGCAAGCTACCACATGAGCAAGCTAGAATCACCCCACATGAGCTAACAAAGCCAAGATGTACCCACCTCTTATAAAAGGGGTCACTTTCAATCAAATCAAGCAAGCTCTTAAGTCTTTCTATAAGTACAAGTCTCAATCTTGTAACCTAACTAAACTCGAGTCAAAAGCTTTATTAGTTCATCTTCTCGTCATTATGAGTGCATTTAGACATCATCCACCTTAGCTTAGGGTTTTCCATCAATCCCTTAGGTAACAACTTCCATAGTCATAGCTCGAGGTGGTGTATTTTTTAACATGGTATCAGAGCCTCCCCTCTCCTCATTCATGAGCCCCTCCATTTTGAGCTTAGGTTATTAATTTCAATTTCATTAGCAACAATCAACTCATTAAGGTCACTAACCTTAACTTAATCTAACCTTATCTTCTCATCCCCCCTTGTGGCCCAAAATTGGTGAACTCCATTATTCTTATTCTCTTCACCATTGGCCAAGCTCTCTTAGCCACTTGCTTTACATCTCTAGGAGACCAAGATCACCAGACAAACTTGATAAAATTTCTCTCCAACTCATGATTTTTGAACTGTAGCATCAATTAGTTATTTCAACCATTCCACCTCCTTACTTACAATCAACCCAAACCCTTTTAGGTGTGGGTTAGCAATGCCATGAGCTAGTTACATAATGATTCTTGAAGCTTTTGGTCCAGTAAGCGAGCCAAGAGAGTAGAAAAACCAAGTGAGAGAAATCGATGAATTGCACTAGTTTTTGAGATTTTAAGCTGACTCTTTCTACATAAGACATGCCCTCATCAAGAACAATATTGCTAAGCAAAATGCCCCTTTAAAAAATTCATCGGTAAGGTCAATTTTGGCCCCCATCTCTCCTCTTAATCACTATATTAGGAAGGTAATTAAGCTCCTTAAGCTAAAATTATTAATAATCAAGCTTAATTAAGGCTAAAATTGAAAAGGTGAGGGTGTGCTAAGCATCAAAGCATATCACATTACGCTTGGGTAGTTGGAAAAGTCTAGGAAGTAAAGAAATCTCATATCTTTGAGAAGTTTCAAGATCAAATTGATCTATTAAGCATTACTAATCTTATATTAGCATTTTTTACACCACAAATTAAAAATATTTTTCTTGTTACCCTTGCATTATACACTTCTCTTACTGCATCAAGTTTGAAAAAAATCATTGCAAATCAAAGTCGTGTAAGAGGCAAGACACTAGTAGTACTCAGGTAAGACCCACTCAAAATGGTAACAAACACAACAATTCATGTTGAGAAGTTCACAGGGGAAGAGTTTCACACTTGGGATACACACATGAAGTATCTGTTTAACGCACAAAAATCTATGGGGGGAAGATGGTTAAGGAAGATGCACCTAATAACAAAACTGATGAGTGGGTAGAGAAAGAGTGAGCAAGCATTGTCACTTATTGGGTTACAGATGCACTAGCCATTCTCTTAAAAAGCATGCTAAAAGAGTACAATGCATTGGTGACTACACATTTTTTTTTGCCAAAACCAACCTTTAAAGGATGTGTCTTCTCTTTTCCTGAAGAAGAAAACGAGCTAAAGCAAGGAAGCACAATTGTGCAACACGCACTCTTCAGCTAAACAACAAAGAGATGCTTTCACTGTAGAAGGATTGGGCTTTACCAAAGCGAATGCAAACTCAAGCACAAGCCAAAGTGTAACCATTACAATAAGCTAGGACACAAAGAAGAGGAATACAGATTCAAGAACCACGAAGCCTACATTGAGTCTCCATCGAGCAAAGAGGAGCTTCCCCAATGATAGACTCTTCTAATAGCTACATCAACAAACCTCACTACCCAAGCCTACATTTCAGCCTACATGTCGTAGAAATGGGTCACCATATGAGTAGACACCCATCTCATCTCATTTCTATTATTTCCACCACACCTTAATACCTTAAGTAGCTATGTTGACACTAAGGGGGGGGTGATATGTTGTAACCAAACCTTACCACCTATGATGTGAGTAGCAATCATACACCCAGGGGGGGTATTGGAGTTGTAAACCTCACATCATCCAACCACCTTATAGTAGGCGAAGAATATGGGATGTTGAGAGATATGGTGCCATGGAGCACAAGGAGGGTAGGGAGTGATTGTAAGAGCAAGCTTACTCTTGAGTAAACTAGAATTACCGCACATGAGCTAACAAATCCAAGATGTACCCACCTCATATAGAAGGGGTCACTTTTAAATAATCAAATCAAGCAAGCTCTCAAGTCTTTCTATGAGTACAAGTCCCAATCATGTAACCTAACTACCAAAGCTTGATTAGTTCATCTTCTTATCATCATGAGTGCACTTAGGCATCATCCACCTTAGCTTAGGGCTTTGCTTCGATCCCTTAGGTCATAGCTTCCATAGCCATAGTTTGAGGTGCTGTGTTTTTTGATGACTTTAAGCCATGTTGTAGCAGTGCCATGTATTTTGATGACAATAACTTCATGGGAACTTCTTTAAGGAATCTGAGAAATGGAAATTATGGTCAAGAAAGGACAACGTAGGGCAACCACATCTATATCCCAGCACATAATTCCCCCACCTAAGACCCAGACAAGGAGGGATTTAGTGTGCATATAGCATGCTGGATGAGGATAGGAAACCATGATACTACCCATTGCTATAAGAATCAATCTCAAAGGCAGCAATCACTAGTCTCATTAGCTCTACCACTCATCACTTGGCTTTGCCTGCTCCACTAGCAAGGCCCATGCTTGATAATGCACCTTGCCTAGGGTAGTACATGCTTTAAAGAGAAGTGCTAAGAGTTCAAGAATTACTTCTACTACCTCCAATGTTTCCCGCGTGAAGGGGAGGAAGACGAAATAGGAGAGGTCACTATCTACCTATAATGCCTACAAGCTCAAAGTCTCCTAAGTTAGATCCTAAGTCACTATGTTCAAGATGGTGATAGTGTCTACCCTATCTATATAGCTACATTACAATCCAATAGGGGGAGAGACATCAATGTTTTAGGATCTCATATGCCGAGATAATGCTATCACTATAAGGGACCTCACTAGGTGGCAGAGTGTCCCATCAACAAGAAGGCTATGGCAACTGCGCCAACAACCAACCCACAACCACTAACGCCACTCTATACTGGTTGTTATATATTGACCACATGTACAAGGAGCCATAAAACATTACTGGCCCTGAAAGCTATAGAAGAACATAAAGGATTGGATGGATGAAAGACTAAAAGTGGATGTGGAAGAACAACCACTTTAAGACTCTTTGAATGAGTCAGATAATGCCAAACCTATTAGGGAATAGGTAGTTCACCAAGCTTTTCTGAAAGTAACGAGGTGATTAATCTAGGCCACTACTTTGAGAGTGATGACATGAATGCCATCCTTCTTGTCAAATACCAAGGTAGTCAAGTCACGGCCATCCTAGGTAGAGAGGCTAGATTCAGTATCATTATTAAGCAGTGCTAGGAGAAGTGGGGGAAACCTTCGCTTGACGCTATCCCTCTAATAGTCAAGCTTTTGCTCACAGGGCCATTGCAAAACTCATGGGGATTTTGCAAAATCTAAGAATCAAGAGTTGCTTATGTTTCCGCCACTCTTTTGTGGTAATGAACTTTTTTCAGCAATCCGATTCCTTTGACTACATTTGACCCTTCATGATGGAAACCAGAATGGTTTATGATTGGGGCACATACCACATTTACATTTAGAAAATAAATGAAACCCTAAAGGTAAACCTACAAGCGTGGAAGACACATCCCATCAGTGGTGGACCTTTGGCCGAAGACTCAATAACCGCAAATAACACCACTGAACTAAACATGTGCCTCACTTGTTATAAAATGCTAGATGAGGAATGTGAGATCTCAAAGTTTGCCTTGCTCCGAAGACTCTGAGAACTGGATGCACATCCTTACAACCATGGACATCCTCCCAACTAGAACTCGCATGAGATATGCCATGATAGATGGTAAGGAAATTGCTTAATATATATATTAGCAGCACTATGTACACACCAAAATTTAAAGACAATATCCACGACCATCCAGGAGATGGTAGGTTGGGACCCAAAATGATCAAAAAGAGAAGAGTTATATCTCTTCTAGGGAGGAATTGAAGACCGTTGGCTTTGATACATCAAGGCCATAGACTCCTAGCAAATTTTTTCTCCCATCAATGCTAAAAGGAGCTCAATATTTCCAAATTTCTGGTCAGGTTAATGGCCACAGAGAGAGATGAACCCTCAGGATCGAAAGAATGTGAGAGTGTGATGTGTGCATGTGCACACATGGGTGTAAGTGTATGTGCATATGTGCATGTATGTAAATACGTGTGGGATATAAGCGTGCAAGTGAATGTGCAGGCGTAATGTGTAGTAAGAGTGTGTGCACACATGATGGTGTGAGAGTGCACATGTGTGTTCAAATGAGTGTAAATGGGTGAATGGGTGTACACACATGCATGTGCCTACTTGTGGAGTAAATGTGTGAAGGTGAGTGCACATTTGCGGGTGCAAATGTGTGAGTATATACATGGGGTGTATGCGTACAAGCATGAATGTGTGGGTATGTGCAAGAGAAAATGAGTGTGTTGGGTGCGCGTGTGATTGCAAATATAAAGGGGTAGGTGCACGTGTGTGAATGTAAGGTGTGCATGTGAATGCGATGAGTGTGTGTATGCATGTGTGCAAATATGTGTGCATGTACATGTTTGTAGTTGTTTTTTGATGCTTCTGGTTATGTTTTTGGGTTTTTTATTTTTTAATCATTCCCAGTGAAGATCATGACTGTACATTTAAGGGGGGACCTATGTTACACATGTACACATGGGCTAAGGTTCGAGCTTAGCATGCGTACACTCGGCCACTTAGGGCAAATAATCATTTGCCCATCCACGACTAAAGCTTGGACACCACCACAACGGCAGCAGCCGGCTTTGCTAATGCACGCTTGAGCTGTGTCTTTCTAGTTTCAACTTGTGAGCTGATAATGTTGTGATGGGATGCACACAAGTGTTATGGGGTCATGGTGATCTTTTTTAGCCTTGCTCTGTGGGTTACTGGATGGTGCCATAGAAGTGTATGCACGATTCTCTTTGGGATTTAGTGTCCTGGGTGGCTCTTCTTTGATGGAACAAGGATGGGTAGGGCCACTACACATGGGAGAGGTGTTGCCTCTTGCTGCTATTATGGGCTACCTCACCTCCAAGAGGGAACTCTACCCATTCACCTAATGGATGAGCAATAGAACACAACCGTCATGGGGTACTTACCAATGTTTCGATCTCGAGTCCCTTGAGGCCTCCACGCTCGCTTGTAAAGCTCCAAGCTCCAAGCTCCACCTCCACACTATCACTGTGGAGTCGCTCACACCATCACACTCTCTCTCACTCTCTCATACAAGAATAAACACACAAGCATGAAAGAGGCACAATGCTAGAATGCTCTCACTCTCTCACAAATCAGAAGGGGAGAGCTCTCAATAGCACAAAGGGGATTGTGTCCTCTTCATTATGAGAAAATACCTTATATACAATTGGCCCTTATTCACACTTGGGCGCCTAAAACTTACTAACTAAGCCTTGGGTGGCCAATATCTCATAATGTACAACCTTTATAGTGCCTTTGCATGACACTTATTAATGTCCTCAATTGAGGATCATGTTGTTAATCCAAATGGGATTAGCATTCCCCCCTTCCCGATGTAGGTTCTGTCCACAAAACCTATTACCGAGGTCAGAAGACCTGGTCACCGAATTCATGTCGGTAGAAGTTGCGTCGGAAGTGTATTGGTAATGTAAATGAGCAACGATTGAAGTCCATGCAGAATTCTACAATTGTTACAAGTTTGCCAAAGTTTAAGGTGGATGGAATGCATAAGGTTTGCAAAGCATGTCAGTTTGGGAAGCAAACAAAGAATGTATTTTATGACAACAAAAATATAAGCAAGAGGGCACTTGATGTGGTGCACTCAGATGTATAGGGGTTGACAAAGATGGCATTCATGGGAGGATGTCGCTATTATGTATCTTTCATTGATGACCACACAAGGAAGGTGTGGGTATACTTCATGAAAGAGAAAAATGAAGTGTTTACTCACTTTCAAAATTTCAAAATGTTGGCTAAAAAACAAAGAGGTTTGAAGATTAAGTGCTTGAGGTCAGATGGAGGGGCATAACATTTCTCCAATGAGTTTAAGTAGATTCCACAACATGCTTGGAGTCTTGGAGATGGAGTTGAGCTTTAGGGGAAGTGTTGAGATGTCAAGCTCAACTAGAGTTAACACTCACAACGTGCTTGGGTGATCGTTCCATATTTATATCACTAGCACGTTTAGTAGCCAGCATGACAGATCTTCATCCGTGATTCTATAGCTGGACTACACCTACATAGTCTACCCACCGAGTTATGGCATACTTATTGTGCCAACTTGCCTATTTAGCATGTTCAAATTATGGACTGCTTGTACATAGTAATCTAGTACTTATGTTGGTTTTTCACTTATCTTTTGTTGCCTTCTTTTGAGAGTAAGAAGAAGAAGAATATTTTAGCCTTCCATCTATGTGTGTGTGTTATGTGAGTGTGTGTATGCTTGAAAGAGCTCAAGCTCTCTCTCCTCCCCCAATCTTTTCATGATCTTCTTTACCTGAGGTTCATGTCCCTTTAACTCCATTTTATAACCCAAGAAGATGTATTTTTGGCTTTTGGCATTCAATTCCATCCTTTGAGCATCTGGAACATGTACATAACATTCACACACCCACCAAAAACTTTCAAGTGTGCAACTGAAGGTTTCTTACCCAAGAAGGCCTGTAAAACAGAGTTATCCCTTTGATGGCCTTATCGACTTGGAGTAGTTGATGTAGTGCTTTGAAACCCCTTGTGATTAAATAAAGGTGGAAGGCTCTTGAATCTTTAGTACCTCTATCATCCATGGCTATCCACGGCTGCCTAGGCTTATGCAAACACCTAATCTAAGATTACAATCTCCATTATTAATCCCATGGCACGCCTTTCATAGACAAGCGGCGATCACACATGTAAAATTTACAATGACGCTGGTGAGGTGTCCAATGAGGGTTAATAGCTCGCACTTGTACGCTCATAACTCTAGGCTTATGAATCTAGGCTCGTGCCTATAGGCTTACGTTTGTAGGCTCTCAAACTTGTAGGTTCATATATGTGCGCTCATGTCTGAAGGCTCACATCTGTAGGCTCATGACTCTAGGCTCATGCTTATAGGCTCATGTTTGTAGGCTCTCACACTTGTAGGTTCATATATCTAGGCTCATGTCTGTAGATTCATATATGTAGGCTCATGTCTATAGGATTACATATATAGATTCATGTTTGTAGGCTCACATTTATTGACTCACGTCTGGTAATTTACCCCTTTTTTATAAAATAGGCTCATGCAGGTCTAGTGAGCTAGACTCATGTCATACATGGGAGGTTCACGTCTTCTTGTGGGCTCATGCAAGCTCAAGTTGTAGACTCACGCCTTCTGGGCGCACGACTCATGTCTCATGTCTAACTGAGCTCACATATATTTTTATGAAATAGACTCACACAATTTTTAGGCCTACTTGGGCATGTATTCCAAGTAATGCTTGGGGCTTCGGGCTTATGACAAGGTTGGTGAGAAATTATTGGATAATAATTGTACTTAATGCTCCAATAATTGCAAAGGACAAGGATTTTCCTTGTAACTTATTTACTGGTACAGATTGTATAACATGAAAATCTTTAGGACAAGGATTTTTTTTGTAATGTGTTACTAGTACACATTTTGTAACATGAAAATCTTTAGGCCATGAGCAGGTGGGTCCGTATGTCAAGTCTTCAAGGTAATTTTAGGTGGAAAACCTTTATAGGACATGAGTAGGTGCATCCTTACACCTAGGTCTATTCAAGGTCATTTCAATTAAAAAACCTTTATAGGACATGAGTAGGTGTATTCTTCACGGTAATTTTAGGTGGAAAATCTTTATAGGACATGAGTAGGTGTATCCTTACAGGTCTCTTTAAGGTAATTTCAACTAGAAAACCTTTATAGGACATGAGTAGGTGTATTCTCATAGGTCTCCAAGGTAATTTCAACTGGATGGTACAATATTAGCTATACCTACTCCTAGATTGACGTCTACAAGCTCATGTCTGCAGACTCATATAGCTCACCTCTCTATGTTCACATATTTTTTTTTGTAGGAGTGTGGGCTTACATCTCCCAACCCAATATATCTCATATCTATAGGCTCACGTCTATAGACTCATAGCTTATGTCTAACAACCCAAGAGATCTCATGTCTATAGGCTCACGTCTCCTAACCCAAGAGATCTCACGTCTATAGGCTCATGTGTATAGACTCACAACTTATGTCTCCATGCTCACGCATGTTTTTTTCTAGTATTATTGGCTCACATTTCCCAAGCTGAGAGATGGTTTGGCCTAGTTTTCGAAGTTTTTTGAGTTTTTTTGGACTTGATGAGGGTGATTAAGGTTCTTAATCCTAGTTAATGGTGTTTGTTCACGTGATTGAGTGTTTTTTTATTTTTTATTTTTGGTTTTTAAGGTACCAATTCCAATAATGCATGAAAAATTATGAAATGCATGAAGAAAACATAATATTTTCACTCTATTCCAAATGGAGGCCAAAGCTTATGTTTTCGGAGTGGATTATTGTACTCTTAATCATAATTGCTAAATTTAATGCAATGAAATCAACACCTTGTGGGCTTCAAAATTAAGCAAATATAATGAAAGAAATCATGGTCTTCCTCTTCTAAGTATGAAAATAGAATACCCTAATGTAAACAAGCTTCAAAAAAAAAAACAAATCTAACACATTCAAAGCTCCAAAACTGTATGTTTTTTCGGAGTGTGACCTTCTAATCAACATTGGGTAATATTGGGTGACCCCATTAGCTTAGACTAGATGGAAGAACTAAGCTAAGCCTTAGGCTAGTCCGTGTTTTAGTGGTGCCAAATATGTTCAAGTCAAGAGCTTACCTTAGCCTTTGCCAAATCATGTATCATTTGATTTTCCCTTTGAGCCCTAGAAATACATCTTCCCAATATGGGTGTGTATGTCCTCACTTCGTTGTCACATCGGAATTCTCCATGGTTGTATGGGTAAAGGAAGAGCTCTTTTTACCTATATGGAGGCAATACAGAATTAGTCTTCATCCTCGTGGTTGTTCTCGCTCAAAAAAGGTGGATGGAGAAGAAGCTAATGAGAGAGAGAAGCCTACAATCAAACCTATTTAAGCAAGCAACCATAGCATGAAAGAGTTAGCCTTCACAATGGTTCTCTCTCAAAAAGGTGGATGGAGAAGAAGTTAATGAGAGAGAAGCCTACAATCAAACCTATTCAAGCAAGCAACCATAGCATTTAAGAATCCAACACAATATAGGCAAAACTAGCTACAAATTGACCACATCCATTCAAAGGAAGATCCCTTCCAAAAACGTTTAGAGTAACATATTTTTGTACGCCATAATTAAAAATTTACCTTAACCTTAATCACAACTACCCATATTTTTTTTTGGGACCAATAATTATGTATATATTACTGCAAACCCACTTTACATCAAGATCCTTTTTACAACAAAACAAACCCTTCTTGACCATACACCCCCCAATCACTACCCTTTACTTGGCAACATTCAACAGTTTACCTAACATGTTCCATCTATCTTCCTACAAAAGAGGACTGTCCCCAAGAAATCTGGTAACCCAACTAGATGCACGCTTCCATCATGTGGTTGTAGTAGTACACCCTCTAGAAGTTTGCTTCTCCAACACATCTCCTTTCTTAGACTAGATTCTGACTGTAGGCCTTGTCCCCACATAATTCTCTATGAAGGCCACAAATGTGTGATCCACCTGTTTCTCCTTAAGATACCATCTCCTGGCTTCAGGGCCAAATTTAACCTGTTTAGGCTTCACATCCAAACAAACCTGCATTATATCAATCATATGTTAGGTTTCCCTAGTATGCATGAGGAACCCTAAGCAGATACATAAATCAAGTGATGCCATTCTGCAGCCTCTGTATTATCTGACCCATTCCATCTTTATTCGGCTTGTTCACATAGACCACAGACCAGCACACGTACACACACTTATGTCACATCTAATCCAAAAGACAAAGCATTCTGAAACACAATGCAATTCCTAGTGACCCAGATTTCCCACAGACATCAAGCTCTGATAATACTGAACATAACATCTGCAGCCTCTCCATTAGAGGACCATTTTCCCAGGATCCTGTCCCCCGATTGAGTTTGAATCCCTATACCATGCTCAACCCACTTGGCAATTTTCCTTCATGCTCCTTTGATAGCTGGATAGTTCCAGAAAGCATGCTTACCATCCTCCAAAGTAGTTCTACATCTAGGGCAGCATCCAACCACTGGTAAAGTTTTTCTGCATTAGTTTTAATAGGCAGGGCCCACATACATACTCTCCATAGGAACACTTGAAATTTAACAGGAATATGACACTCCCAAAGCTCCTTTCATCTCTTTTTCCAGCATCCAGGACTCCACCTTACCTTCCAAATTTTATTGCAATATTCCACATTCATTTCCGCTTTCCTTAGTTATGTATACAGATCCTTAGTTGTACCTTTTACCCCTTTAGCCCCATTGACCCAAGCCCAGTCTTTAATCCAGCAAGACTCATCAAAAGCAATAGAGAACCACGCCAGCTGAATATGCATGAGCACCTGTCTCATTAGATCCCTTTCCCTTGTAAACAAATCAAATTCCAGTTGTAGCTGATCAAGTTCTTTCCACCCCACAGCTGTCCAAGCCCGGTAGTCTGCCACCTTACCCATATTTTTGTATCCCATAATTAAAAATTTGGCCTAACCTTAGTCACAACCCCCCATTTATATAACATCCGTATGTAGGTGGCTTGCAAATCCTTTTTAACAAGGGCAGCAGGAATTTTTTTTCCACAGGATTTTTCCTTGTGAAATTTAAAAAATATTTATTCTCGTAGATGCATTCGATTGAGAGCTTTGAATTTTCAGAGGTAGAAGAGGCAGTAGGCAGCAAGCAAGATTTTAGAGAATGTATATGTTTGAAATGGATGCATCAGGAGATTGTCAGAGCATCGCAGAGAAGGGATGCTCTCTCTCAGCTAGCGAGAGTGAGCCCCCTTTGCGTGAGCTACAGAAAGTCAAGGGCTCCAGATCTCCCGCAGAAGAGATGGACGGCTGGCACAATCCAGGTTGGGTTCGCGGCATGCTGATACCCGAAGAGCCTGGCAGCAGCAGCAACAGCAGCAATAATGGTTGGGAGATTCCAAGCGTAGAGCAGCCACTCCATTAATGATGCCGCTCCTGCAACCTTCGGTTGAGGACTTTGCATGCATCTTGCTCAAGTGCAGAAAGGGGAAGAACCTAGAGCAGGCTTTGTGCTTGCATGCCTACATGCATCAACATGGTCTCGAAGCGCATGCATCACTCGGGAATCACCTCCTCTCTGCGCTAGTGGAAGTTGGAAGCATGTGCCATGCCCGGCAGGTTTTTGACAGGCTGGTCTATCGTGATGAATGTTCGTGGAGTTCACTCATCACAGGTTATGTTAAATTTGGGGAGTTAAGTCATGCTCTCACCCTGTACCAGAAAATGCAGGAGGATGAATCTCTACATCCTAGTGGGTACGCCGTCGTGGCCTTATTGAAGGCTTGCGCTGCGCTGAAAGACTTTGAAAGAGGTCGCGCATTACATTTAGAGATTGCAAGCAAGGGGTTGCTGGAAAGAGACGTTTTTATTGGCAGCACCTTGGTTGATATGTATGCCAAATGTGGCTCCCTTGTACAAGCGCAAGAAGTGTTTGACAAGCTCCCGACTCGAGATGTGGTCTTGTGGACTGCATTAATTGGAGGATACACTGAACATGGGCATGGTGAAAAAGCACTTAACTGCATTAGGCAGATGCAACATGAGGGCATTTCTCCGGATGCTTTCACAATTGTTTGCAGCTTGAAAGCTTGTGGCAGCTTAGGTGCAACGGAAAAGGGCCAAGAAATATATGCTGAGGCTGTGAGGAAAGGGTTGGAAATAGAGCTCCGTGTTGGCAACAGCTTGGTCGATATGTATGCTAGATGTGGCTCACTTGTAACGGCACAGGACCTCTTCGACAAACTTCCAGTTCGAGATGTGGTCTCTTGGAATGCTCTAATCACAGGCTATGTGGAACATGGGGCTGATGAGGAGGCACTTAACTCTTTCGAACAGATGCAATGCAAAGGCATCTCTCGGGATGCTGTTACACTTGTTTGCAGCTTAAAAGCTTGTGGTGGCATAGGAGCAACAGTCAAGGGCCAAGAAATACATGCTGAGATTTCCAGAAAAGGTTTGGAAAGAGACCTCCTAGTTGGCAACACCTTGGTACATATGTATGCTAAGTGTGGCTTGCTTGCAGAAGCACATGAAGTGTTTGATAAGCTTTCAGTTCGAGATGTGGTCTCTTGGACTGCTCTAATGGCAGGATATGTGGAACAGGGGTGTGGTGAGGAGGCACTTGGCTGTTTCGAACAGATGCAACTTGATCATATCTCCCTGAATATCGTCACATACGTTTGCTGCTTGAAAGCTTGTGGCAGCATTGGAGCCACAGTCCAGGGCCAAAAAATACATGCTGAGATTGCCAGAAAAGGGTTGGAAAGAGAGCTCCTTGCTGGCAACACCTTGGTTGATATGTATGCTAAATGTGGCATGCTTGCAACAGCACATGAAGTTTTTGATAAGCTTCTAGTTCGAGATGTGGTCTCGTGGAATGCACTAATTGCAGGATATATGGAGCATGGGCGTGGTGAGGAGGCACTCTTTTGTTTTGAACAGATGCAACGTGATGGGATCTTTCTGAATGCAGTCACATTTGTTTACAGCTTGAATGGGTGTAGCAGCTTAGGAGATGCAGTCAAGGGCCAAGAAATACATGCTGAGATTGCCAAAAAAGGGTTGGAAAGAGATCTCCTTGTTAGCACCACCATAGTGGATATGTATTCTAAATGTGGCTTGCTTGTAGAAGCACAAGCAGTGTTCGACCAACTTTCAGTTCGAGACATGGTGTCATGGACTGCATTACTGACAGGATATGCCGAACACGGTCATGATGAGGAGGCACTCAACTGTTTCAAACAGATGCAACATGATGGCATCTCCATGAATGCTGTCACATTTGTTTGCAGCTTAAAAGCTTGTGGCAGCATAGGTGCCATAGTCAAGGGCCGAGAAATACATGCTGAGATTGCAAAAAAAGGGTTGGAAAGAGAGCTCCTCGTTGGCAGCACATTGGTTGATATGTATGCTAAATGTAGCTTGCTTAGAGAAGCACAGGAAGTGTTTGACAAGCTTCCAGTTCGAGACATGGTGTTGTGGACTGCACTTATGGCAGGATATGCCAATCATGGGCGTGGTGGGGAGGCACTCGACTGTTTCAAACAGATGCAACAGGACAGTCTATCTCTGAATGCTGTTGTGTTTATTTGCAGTTTGAAATCTTGTGGCACCATTGGAGCCACGGTAAAGGGCCTAGAAATACATGCTGAGATTGCCAGAAAAGGGATGGAAAGAGAGCTCCTCATTGGCAGTACCTTGGTTGATATGTATGCTAAATGTGGCTTGCTTGCAGAAGCACAAGAAGTATTTGACAAGCTTTTAGCTAGAGACGTGGTCCTGTGGGCTGCACTAATGGCTGGATATACCGAACATGGGTGTGGTAAGGAGGCACTCACATGTTTTGAACAGATGCAACATGATGGTATTTCTCTGAATGCTCTCACATTTGTTTGTGGCTTGAAAGCATGTGGCAGCCTAAAAGCCACAGCCAAGGGCCAAGAAATACATACCGAGATTACCAAAAAAGGGATGGAAAAAGAGCTCCTTGTTGGCAACACCTTGGTTGATATGTATGCCAAAAGTGGCTTGCTTGCGACGGCACAGGAAGCGTTTGACAAGCTTCCTGCTCGAGATGTGGTCTCGTGGAATGCATTAGTTGCAGGATATGCAGAACATGGGCATGGTGAGGAGGCACTCTACTGTTTAGAACAGATGTATTATGAGGGCATCTCTCTGAATGCCATCACATTTGTCTATGGCTTGAAAGCTTGTGGCAGTATAGGAGCTACCATCAAGGGCCGAGAAACACATGCGGAGATTGTGAGAAAAGGGTTGGAAAGAGAGCTCCTTCTTGGCAACATCTTGATTGATATGTATGCTAAATGTGGCCTGCTTGCAGATGCACAAGAAGTGTTTGACAATCTTCCAGTTCAAGATGTGATTTCGTGGAATGCACTAATGGCAGGGTATGCACTGCTTGGACAGAGTGAAAATGTTTTCCTTATCTTTGACAGAATGATAGGAGTATCTATCAAGCCAAATCTGGTCACGTTTGTAAGTGTTCTTAATGCATGCAGTCATGCAGGTCTCGTGAATAAGGGCCAAATGTACTTTGAGACCATTACCAATGACTATGGTTTCATCCCAACTCTTGAGCATTATACTTGCATGGTTGATCTCTTTGGCCGTGCAGGCCATATAGACAAGGCGGTAGCAATGATAAGGAAGATGCCATTGCATCCAGATACTGTGGTGTGGCATAGTGTGCTAGGGGCTTGCCGAAAGTGGGGTAATGTGGAGCTTGCAAGACAGGCCTTTGAACATGCAGTGCGATTGGATGAGAAGGTTGTGGCTGCTTATGTATGTATGTCCAACATCTATGCAGATGCTTTTATGCAGGAGGAAGTGGATAAAAGTTGAGGCAGTGAGAGTAGAAAGATAAGCTGAAAGAAGCCAGGACAGGTGGACTGATACATGTGGAGTGGTGCATTTCTTTATGTATGTATGTCCAACATCTATGCAGATGCTTTTATGCAGGAGGAAGTGGATAAAAGTTGAGGCAGTGAGAGTAGAAAGATAAGCTGAAAGAAGCCAGGACAGGTGGACTGATACATGTGGAGTGGTGCATTTCTTTATGGTTGAGGATAAAAGACACTACACTCAATGCAAAGCTTGAAGATCTTTCAGTCAAGTTGTTGATGTCCCAGCTTTGCATTGAGTGTAATGTGACATTTCCAGTGATGCAAATTCATGTGTCAGCTTTTTAGTTTCCTGGAACAATACGTAAGATTTGTAAAGGAAAAACAAACAGGTTGACAAACATATCAAACAAACCACATTCAAGCCCATATATGGTAATCCAGCCCAAGGGATTCCCCAACAAAGGTTGTGTAAATAAAGAAACTAGCAATCGTGAGACCTACTCCCAATGTCTGTTTTCAGTGTACACACATGAACGACAGGATGAATCATCACCCTAGTTGTGGGCAAGCTCATGTCTCATGAGAATGCTTAACATGGTTGATCAATCGACGTCCCTGTGAAGTTCAGGCCAATACAATTGCCTTTTCACTAAGGCATAGGTCTTCCTCATTCTAGGATGACCTGCACTTGGACTATCATGACACTCATAAAGTGTTTGGCGCGCCTAGTGTCTGAGTCCGAGGGTACACATACTCTTCCTTTGCGTGACAAGATCCATTATCGATGGAAAAATGCTTGATGGAAAAATGCTTCCAACGATTAAGCTCGTCCCTAGAAAAAGAAGAGCTGGATGTGGAACTATCATATGGACTCGCTAACTGCGGATTGGAAGGGATCCCTGCGTTTAACAAATTTCCACACCTTTGCATATGACTGATCATGTTCGCACATGCCTTTGAGTGAATCTAAAAATTCACTTTTCAACTCCGTGAAACTCAACAAGTTGACTTGAGGCATCAGCCATGACATTATATCAGCCCTTGTTGCGATACCTTAATTGAAAGTCAAATTCTTGGAGGATTTTTGTCCATCGAGCTTTACGACCTTTCAAATGAGTTTGAGTTGTCAATCATTTGATGCTCTTATGATCAAAGACAAATCTCAAACTTAGCACCATAGAGATAATGTCTGCACTTTCCAAGAGCATAAATGATGGCATAAAGCTTATGCTCATATACATAATAATTTCGTTAAGCTCTATCTAACTTCTTGCTCAAAAGCTGTCGGTCTTCCTTCTTGAAGAAGCACAACATTAGCTGCATGGTCACTAGCATATGTTTCAACCATGAACGGTTGATTAGGATCTACTATTGCCAACACAGGTGCGATGGCTATGGTAACTTTAAGATGATTGAAACTTTGTTGTTGGTCAGCACTCCAAGCAAAGTTGTGACTCTTAGATTTTAATTGGTCTGTCATTGGAACTGCTAACTTAGCATAATCCTGGAAGAATTTATGATAGAATCTTGCCAACCCAAGGAATATTTTTAATTCCTCTAGATTGGTTGGATGAGGCCACTTAAGGATTACCTCTACTTTCGCAGCATCCATTCGAATTTTCTCTACCGAGATTATGTGACCCAAATAATGGATCTCTGAGGCAAAGCACTCACACTTGCTCTCTTTAACGTAAAGTGCGTTTTGCCTTAGCAAATCGAACACTAACTGTAAGTGTTGCAATTGCTCTTTCTCGGTGCGGCTAAAGATCAAAATATCATCAAGAAATACTATAACAAATCGACCAAGATACGGGCGTAATACGCTATCCATAAGCGTCATAAACATAGCTGGAGCAGCATTAGTTAGATCAAACAACATAACTAAAAACTCATAATGTCCAAATTTGGTATGAAAAGTTGTCTTAGGCACATCCTCCACGTGGATGCGAACTTGATGATAGCCTGTCGATCGTAAGTCAATCTTGCTAAAGTATCGCGCACCTTGTAGTTGATCAAAAATCTCATCAACTCGCGGTAAACAGATACTTATTCTTTATCATGATATCAACATAGTCCATGCATTAATGCATACACCTATCTTTTTTCTTCACCAATAAAATTGGTGATGCCCATGGCAAATTCTAGGCCTAATGAAGCCCCTGGCGAGGTAGTTAGCAAGCTGATGCTCTACCTCACTGGCTTCACTAGCGCTAAGCCGTAGGGAGGCTTGCAGACTGGTTTAGCATCCTTGAGAACTTTAATGGCATGCTAGACATTGCGCTCAGGGGGGAAACATATCATGAAATTCAAGCAAAAGAATTTGTAAAGAAGTAGAAACTTGTTGAGTGAGCTTTGAAAAAATTTGAGTTTGTTCATTAGTATGCATAGCACTAACATGTTCACATATGACAGAATTGAGAGATTTAATACTCAAACTGGAATCAAAATCACCACCACTAGCATCATCATGAGACAAAACTAAAGGAGACATGTAACACAAAAAGAGATTTTCTATTTCATGAGCGTGTACAGACGGTCCGCTTCAGCGGGAAAAAATGAGTGGAGATGGGGGCACATTGCGCTCACCTTGCAAACAAACTTGTTTACACCAAAATAACATCAGCTCGAGTAATATGCATAACCTGAAAAATTTAAGTGCATTTCATGTCCCTGAATAATGAGTGATGCTTGCTTAACCATGGTGTCCCATACATGCTTATCATGCCCATTAGCAAGCGATACCATGTATTTATGATCACTAGAGATTTGTGGCAATTTAAATTTTTAACCAAGTGATAATTCAAAAAATTATGTGTAGCCTCATCGTCGTCAATCATAAGGCTCGAAAGAGGGTACCCACATCGCAGAGGTTACACAACACTCATGAATGGCATCGGTATGGCATACTTGAACTTCAGAAAACTTTTGAGAAGCCTGAAGTGGAAAGACTTGCACTGTGTGCATTGCCTTACTACTGCCCTTATCGACATCCTTGCCATGGTTCTTGGGACAATTATGTTTATCGTGATCAACGGCCATGAAAATAAAACATTATTTTTTCTTTTTAGCTCGCTCATAATCTTGCGGAGACAAGGGACCCATTGGCCCCTTAGCCTTCTTAACCGCTTCACTACCTTGTTTGGCCCCCTTCCATTTGTTCCCCTTAGAACTATGGAAGTCGGATGCTCCAACCCAAGGTGTCTTGGCCGTGCGTTTCTTGTCAATATCATCATCAAAGATTTGTGCATTCTTTATGGCCTCTTCTAAAATTTTAGGGTATTGGGTTTTAACCTTAGTTTTATATTCATTATCTAGACCATGTAGAAAACCTCGTACTTTTTGATAATCATCCAAACCCTCAAGCTTGAGAATTATCTTGTGATACTTAGATATATATTGGTTCAACATAAGAACTTCCATCTTACAGCTGTCCCAAGCATTCCAATTGCGATCCTTCTTGTTCTTAGGTAAGAATTGTTTTCGAAAAAGTGTCTCAAAAGCAGTCCATGACGTAGGTCGATTACTCTCACCGAGGCTCACCCACCACTTGTAGACCTTGCCCTCAAGCATAAGACTTGCCTCGAGAGAGCACGAACAGTATTAGGAGAATGCTTCAAAAGTTGCAAGTCCGTCCACTTTTGTAAAAAGGTGTTCACTACATCTTTATAATTGCTCCTTCTCTTCCCACAGAACATAGGAGGCTTCATGCTCTTGAGCATAGCTGCCACTTCCTGATTCCTGGGTGTTTCGGTGCCTTGAGTTGACCCCCCAGGGGTAGATGCCCCTAGAGTATCAACCGAGACACTCCAAAACCCTGAATTAACGAGACAAACTGCTAGAGAGTCGCTTGCATGGACTACAAACTTTGAGAAAGGACAAGTAAATTTTGTTCAATATGTTGTATGTGTGATTCTAATAAAGTGTGTGCATGTAAATCCACAAATCCGTGATAACTCGCATCCAGATTAGCCATATTGGTATCCAGAGATGGATGACTGCCATGCTGCTGACCCTCGGGGTTCTTGGAAACTTCAGAGATCAGCCATATTGGTATCTAGAGATGGATGACCACCATGCTACTGACCCTCGGGGTTCTTGGAAACTTCAGAGATCGGCCATACTGGTATCTAGAGATGAATGACCACCATGCTGCTGACCCTCGTCGGGGTTCTTGGAAACTTCAGAGATCGGCCATAGTGGTATCTAGAGATGGATGACCACCATGCTGCTGACCCTCGGGGTTCTTGGAAACTTTAGAGATCATGGTAACAAATTAAATTTGTGTGCAAGATGAAGACTAGTACCTGACCAAAATCGACTCACCGAAAAATTAGACTTTTGCTCTGCTAACTCTGAAGTGATGCAGCTCGTCTGTACACGCTCCTTATTGTTATCTGGTGTAGCCTTGCTCTATTGATGCCGTTGTTGCAGCACCATTGTGTGTTGTGTGGGGCTTGGCCACTCTCATCCCCTTACTGTGACGCGGTTGTAGAGAAAGACTCCTCGAAAAAGCTAGCAACTGCAAGAGAGAAAGCCTCATCGAAAAAGCTAGCAACCGCGCAAGAGAGAAAGCCTCATCGAAAAAGCTAGCAGCCGCGCAAGAGAGAAAGCCTCATCGAAAAGCTAGCAGCCGCCGTAAGAGAGAAAGCCTCATCGAAAAAGCTAGCAGCCGCAAGAGAGAGAGCCTCATCTCGAAAAAGCTAGCAGCTATTGTTGCATAAGCTACGCTCCTGTGCAGACAAGTAATGGAGAGAGAGACACGGCTGGGCTGCCTGTGTGTTGTTACGGTTGATAGCCATCAGAACTACGCTGTTGTTACCCACTGTTGTTTTAGCGGTGTTTTGCTAGCTAACTGTAATTGTGCCAAGCAAATGCAAGAGAGGGGGTGTTAAAATTGCATGGATCTCTCTAGCTAATCACTATGCATAAACACACATAAACCAGGCATATACTCATCCACCTGACCACCCCCAAGCCCAAGGGTGCACACATCAAAATAATGAAGTACCACCTACCTAACCTTGATGTCCTATACCACCAAGAGGTATGTCTTCAAACTAGTAGCACATAGCTCTATGTCTTCAAACTGGTAGCACATAGCTCTATGAAATGACAAGGGAGTAGATACAATGCTCTAGAAAAGAGAGCATCCCTTGAGAGTGCTCCATGCCCCTATTATATAGGAGAGTACTCAAGTGACTCTTGACTCTCCATTTCCAAAGTGACTCTTGACCTTCCATTTAAAAAGCGACTCTTGGACTTCCATTTCTAGAGTGACTCTTGGCCGCCTTTCATTTCCATGTGTGACCCTTGGTTGCCTAACCCTAACCTCCTTTAGGCCTAACCCTAGTCCCACTAGAGCATGTTCCCATGCTCCCATGCTCACATGCCTAGGGTGGCTTAGCCTCCGAGTATATGCACATGATGTGCACATAATAGAGAGAGAGAGAGAGAGAGAGAGAGAGAGTGGTTGCTCTCTCCATGTATGCGTGCACCGGCTGTTGCTCTCTGTGTTGCTGTTGGTGTTTTCCTTGGCGCTATTGTGGTTGCTCTTGTGCTTGGCTGTGCAATGGCTAAGAACAGCCGTATGCTACGACTGTTGTGCGCTTCCACGACTAATACGGACAAGGCATGGGATGTAGATCTCATAGCTCTGATACCAGTATGATTGCAAGAGCCTCTAGCTCATGCAACCTCCTAGGAGAGAATAGGGAAACTTTCCACCCAACAGTCGGATATAGACTAGCTATAGCCCTGACCGTCCACACTATTCCGGGCTCCCCTGAACTACCCAACTCCCCCTAGCCTTACCCTTATCTTGACACCATTAGGATGTTGCTTAATGTTTCTTGTCTTTCTAAGAAACCTCTATATGTGTGTTGTGTTGTGGTCAAACTTGTACTTGTAAGGACTTTATATTATCAAAGATGATCTTGCTTGGAAACCTTAAGGAGGAACATGGACTCAAAAAAGACCTTGTAAGGTTAGTGCTTAATCTGTAGAATACATATAAGACATTGGGGAGAGGTTGATAAATGATGCTTAGGGTCCTTAAACACCTTGATTAAAAGGAGGATTGGTAAAGGAAGTAATTGGGTTTTTTGTCCTATCAAAAAAGTGTGGTTAAAGATTATGCATCTTGGATGTCATTTTTAAAATGTCTCCATATAGCTCCTAAATTTAAAACATAGTGCTCTCTTGCGTACTCTATTGCATATTTCCTCCTTTTAAGTCCTCATATAGCCTTCCTCTAACCTCTCAAGCTCCTCCATCGAAACCCTAACCTCTACACCAATCTTAAGTTCTCCATTCTTTCTCTCTTCTCTCTCCATTCTTTCTCTCTTCTCTCTCCTTTTTGCTCACCTCTCTTTCTTTTCTCTTAAGTCTTCCTCTCCTATGCAACATCTCTTTTTTTGCTACCTTTTGCATTCACATGTCTTTGTTTTCTATCCAATAGATTGATCCTGTCATTCTTTAGTCTCCATCGCCAACTCTTTTTCTACTTTTTGAGAGGTCCGATAAGTTCTACAACACTATAGCACCTCTTTGAGCTCTTGTATGTGAGCTTTGCACCACCACCTTGATTAACTTTTGTACTTTTGATCTCTGTATCTCCCTTGAGAGCTCTTACTATAGCACCTCTTTGAGCTCTTGCATCACACTGTGAGCTTTGCATCACCCCACTTAGCTTTTCTACTTTTCTACCACATCTTCTTTGAAGCTCTGCTGCACTCTGATTCTTGTCACCATTGTGATGCACCCCTCAACACACTTATGAAATCCAAGCATCACTTTGAGCTCTTGCATGACACTTATGACCTTGCACCACCCTCATTACTATAGCACTCTTTGAGCTCTTACTATAGCACCTCTTTGAGCTCTTGTATCGCACTTGTGAGCTTTGCACCACCCCACTTAATTTTTCTACTTTTGTACAACATCTTCTTTGAAGCTATGTTGTACTCTGATTTTTTTGCATCACTGTGTTGCTGTATCCTTTAACAAACTTATGGAATACGAGCATCACTTTGAGCTCTTGCATGACATTGATGAACTTGCAACACCAATCTCACACCTCTAAGACCTCTAATATATGTAACACCTCTTTGAGTCTTGGACACATCTCGAAGCTTTACAACATTCCTTAGTAAACCTCTAAGATCTGCATTACCCTTGGAGCTATTTGTTAAGATATCGAGCTCAACTAGCACGGGTATCGATGATATGCCATTATGACACCTCTGCACTTTTACAACTAGCATGACTAGTGAGTTTATGGTTGATATGTGGCCAGTGGTTTATAGGCTGTATGATAGCTACTTTGGTTACTAGAGCTATGGCATAGTTAGTTGGGTTTACACTATGGACCTTGTATACTATAGTAGTAGAGTACTTTCCCTTATAGTATATACTCTGATATTCATGTTACGATAGTAGAGAAGTAAGAAGAAAGAATAAAATTCAGCCATCCATATCTCTCGTGTGTGCTTGTCTACTCCTGTATGTGTGTGTGTGTGAAGAAGTTTGCTTGTATAAGGAGCTCAAGATCATCCTCTCCCTTGCATTCTTCTCATGGTATCTGAGCATGGGTTTGCGTAATGGGCTTAAGAAATAAGCAAGTGGAAAGAAAATGAGGTGCTAACATGGATAAGGGTAACTCCACCTTGTTTCCATGATTCACAAGTAGAAGTCTACAGGCAGCTAGTCAAGCAGCACAACAATAGCATGCACACAATAGGAGGGGACACTATCATATCTTAGGGAGCCCTCTTGCTTTGGTGAAGCAAAAGCAAAGTGTATAATGTGTTCAAGGTCCACAAGACCTTACTATGTTATTTTATCCATTCTAAGTCATTTTAGATCCCATTATAATAGCGAAAGCATGATCTTCACAATAGCATGCACACAATAGGAGGGGACACTATCATATCTTAGGGAGCCCTCTTGCTTTGGTGAAGCAAAAGCAAAGTGTATAATGTGTTCAAGGTCCACAAGACCTTACTATGTTATTTTATCCATTCTAAGTCATTTTAGATCCCGTTATAATAGCGAAAGCATGATCTTCACAATAAAGCACTGAATTGCTAAAAGAAGTGGAGAGTAAATAATATTACTAATTGCAAACTTTAATTACAAAATGATATGACCCAAGTAAGGAGATTTGATGGTGATCTAGATAGGCTTTGGATGAAGGATCTCTTGCTTATAAGAGTGCTTGACCACAATGAACTCGATGATGAACAAAGCCTGCTAAACTAGCCTATATATAGTGCCTAAGGTCAGTTTGGACATAGGTCGCCACGTTGACCAACACAAGAATTGGTCTAAAATGACCAATTGACCATATCATTTGACTGGGAATATAGTAGAATTTAACAAAAGGCTCCTAGGTACTTTGCATAGCTCCACGGCCATTTGAGACCGTCTAACTCTCAAGTTAGAGTGCTTGCCAAGGCTTTTTTGATGTAGGCCCTTTGCCAATAAGGAGTCCGTAGAGAGGTCGAGTAATATCTGCGTGCATAAAAATGAATCGCCAATAATAGCCGATGTCCCATGAAGCGCTGGACACCTTTGAAGTTTGTAGGTGGGGGTAGCTTGAGAATGAGCCGCACTTTGTTGTCATCGGTTGAAATGTCCCATCAATCTAATGTGTCCAAGGATCACACCGTGTCGGACCCAAAATTGACAACAAGATGATGCGATATAACCTGCATCTTTCTAGCACTTTGCACAGACATACTAGGTGCTCCTTCCAAGAGGAATTGACACAAAGGTCATCCATAAAGACTTCAAGGAACTTCCAAAGATATTCCTTGTAAGCCATATACATTAGGCGTTGGAAGGTTCTGGGGGCATTGGTCAACCCGAAGGGCATGACTCAGTATGCATATGTACCCACTCAGTGGTAAAGGCCGTTTTGTGCTGGTCCTTGGGGATCAATCAGCACCTGATTGTATCCTAAAAATCCATCTAGGAAGCTGTAAGCTTCCTTTCTAGCTACTCTTTCTAGCACATGTTTAGTGAATGAAAGGGGATAGTGGTCCCTAATGGTGGTAGCATTAACCTTTTTGAGGTCAACACACACTCTAACTTTTCCATTCTTTTTGGGCACTATCATGATTGGTGATACCCATTTCGTATGTTCAATTTCATAGATGAATAGGATAGGCTTGTTATTTGACCAGCCTGGCTCCATCAACCATGGGAATGGTGTGCTAGACCACTTCTGGAGGTACACCCTTCATATTCGTGTACTTCCAAGCGAAGAAGTCTTGGAATTTAGTCAAGGCAGCAATGAGCTTGGTCTCTTCTTCCTTTGAAAGGTCTTTTGCAGTAAATACGGGCCTTGGGCCTGCCAAGTTTACTTCCTTAACCTTGCCTGGACCGTCATATGAGGTCCCATGTTGCCCACTATTAGACCTTTGAGCCGAATCATATTGAACAAAGTGGTCATATGAGGTCCCAGGTTGCCCACTATTAGACCTTTGAGCCACTATTAGACCTTTGAGCTGAATCATATTGAACAAAGCGGTCGACCATTTGGAAGGTCTTAAAGTGCTTGGGCACCTCTCGTGTTTCTTCGGCTTTAGCAGATTCCTCATCAACTAGTTTCTTGGCTTGTTTTTTTCTGAGTGGTGCTAACTTTTTGTTGTGTGCCTTGTGTGCGGAGTGGCAAAGCTTTTCAGGGACTGGTTTTGGTTGAATGGGTTCAACTAGCTGTGGGACAGTAGTGTGGACCAAAAGAGAGCTGTTTGCGAATTCTTTCTGCCACCCACAACTCATTGAAATTCTCATGTGCTTCCCCAACACCCACATATTTCAACCAATGGGTTTCTGAGTTGTCTGGGAAGATGTACTACTTTGCCATTAAAATACCTCAGGCCTGTGAGTTTTATGGGAGAGTGTACTCCTTGATGGCTTAGCTTGAACAACCTATTCAAGCTCTTGGGTGGCTATATTGGGAAAATATGTTGAACTATTGACTAGCAATCGGGTGTTATCCAAAGCAGGTGCTCCCCATTTCTCCCAGCATTACTTGGTTACAATACTCACTTCAGCTCCACCATCTAAGAATTCTATGACTTGGTGGCCATCAAAGGTTATCGGCAAAGCCGCATATTAAGTTTATCACCTTCAAAGTATTGTCTGAGCTTGTTCACTCGAATAGTAGGAGCCCCTTTTACCTTAAGAGGTATGTGGAATTATTCTTCCTTATATTCATTAGAGCTGTTGGGCTCCATGGTCTCGTGCATGCCTCCTCCGAGACGTCCCTCCATTCAGTCTTTTAGGTCATTCCATAGGCTTGGGTTACCTTGGAGCAAGGTACCGATAGGGATTTGGACCTAAGAAGAGAGGAAAGAAGAGAGACCCGCAATGTCTCTTGGAATGGAGGTTGTCCTTTGAGGAAGACTGGGTCTGCTTTGTCTTAAGCTTTTTGAAGTATATGGGATGGGAACACAGATTTCTACATTGGTTCCCCTATGATGTTCATCTCCCAAGTTTCTAAGATATTCCGCCACCCTGTCTCCCTATTGGGGGGTAGCTTCTACTTTTGTTAACTCTTGTGGGAGCGATTGGCCTAGAAGCTCGCAAGGATATACCTGAGTATCATTCGCAAGTCTCTGGTTTGAGACAAACGGGCATGGATCAAGGTAGGCGCAGCAGTAGGAGGATCGGCTTCCAACTGAGCTTGACACTCATCACGAATTAACTCTTGGGTAGCCATGAGCCTTTCTTTTTCCTCCATAGGATTTGGATATTCCATAAGCTTTTTGGGTAGTTGACGGGTGTCAATGGGTTCTTTGGCAGCTTGGGCGGTGGCACGTAGCATATCTTCTTCTTCAGATGAAGAAGTCAAAGGATGAGTTGTTGTGCCGGAGTCAGAACCGCTTTTGATAGTCACTTGGCTCTCTCCCTTTCCAACCTTGGTGGCTTTCTTTCGCGAGCGCCGAGTTACTCGTTCATGTTCAAGGGCTCTTACTTGAACCTGATTTTGTGAGGTTGATGCCTCTATTTATAGCCCTTTGCCTATATTGTAGCCTGGTCACTACGTTGAGAGAGGGATAGCTCAAATGAAATTATCTCTTAACATTGCTGGTGTTGGGATAAGCTTCATGAGACTTTCCAGAGGATTAGCTTCATGAGACTTTCCACAGGATCCTGGTCTTAGCACAATCCTTATAAAGGTGATCGATAATACACCCTACACATAATGGAGCTGGGGCGGGAGCACTTGCAGGGGCACTTGCCATACCGATTGGGACACTTAGCCACTCGGTGAGGTCGCCACAATCGTAACATTGTATGGGTGGCCTTTTTCTTGTTTGATTCATGTCTCGAGCCCGTGGTACTAGGGATGCTAAGTACACATGATACATTTGATCTCCCTCCATAACATAGTGAGGACTGAGAATTTGCGAAGGTGGGCTTGTTGGCTCTTGGGTTTCATAAGTGAGAGTTTCTAGGATTTCTCCCTCATTCCCATCCTCAAAGAGTTTTGTCAGGGTTATCTAACAAACTGGTGCAATTCTGGGTAATAAGGGATGAGGTGGGAGAACTGGGGGTGGTAAGGGCATTTCTGATACCCTAAGGATTCCCCTTTGGGCCACTTCTTGGCCAGGTTAAGGTGTGTTAGGATATGCTGGAGCTAGTAAAGCCAGCGACGACTGCCTTGGGTTGGGGGTAGTGCTTGAGGCAAAGCTCGAGCTAGAGGAGCCTTGTTGTGGTAGCAGTTGGAGATTTCATGATTGCCCCACTTTACACAGTATGTACAATAGAGGCTTGGTTGGGGTCTCAGATGAGGACACTCAGTGCCAGTATGGTTTTCTCGATAGGGCGGGCACCATACAAGTTCCCTTCTAGGATAAAGGTGTGGATGGCCCCCTCAATCCTGGCCTTGGTTGGTTCTCCATTGCTGGGTCATTTGTTGAATTAGGGCAACGGGCCAATTGTTCGACACTTGTCCAAACGTAGACTCTTTTGTCTTCTCACATTAGGCTTTGTACTGATAGTCTTGAAAGGAGGCTTCTGATGCGCCTTTGTGGAGTTGTTGGGAACGTGTTCCCTTGAAGTTATCCTCAAACTTCAAAGCGCTCTTGCAACATTGTTCAAACGAGGTATGGTCTAAGGAAAATAAGGAGTTATGCAGGGAAATATCATCGATTCCCTCCAGAAATCTCCCAATTAATCTCTCATTAGAGAATTTATCTCCGACGCTACAATGTGAGTGGAGATATCTGACACAATGAATGCAGTCCCCCTCATGGTTTCACCCTCATTTTGCTTGATGTTATACAGCTATTCGATAGGGCTCCATCGGGTACCTTGACAAGAATACCCCACTTTGAAAGATTCTTTTAAAGCTTCAAAGGAAGCTTTATCTTCCATCCTTAAAGATCTGAACCATTGTCCAGCTTTGCTATCCAAGGTAAGGCCAAGAGCACTTATCTTAGTATGGTTATCTATGTGGCCAAATGCTTCGCAAATTTGATTAAACATCTCTAGGTGAGTAATGGGGTCACCACCTGTTCCATCGAATTTTGTTGAAATATGCAAGTAAATGGGTGTGTGTGGGAACAAGTCCTTAGTTAGAGATTGTAAAAGAGAGTCCTTAATTGAGTGGGTAGTAGTGAAAAGGTGAGAAGAATCTAGTGGATGAGAGAATCAAGGGTAGCATGATTGAATATAGGGGTGTGGAAAGATTCTAGGAAAAGGTGCCCCCTAGGGAGGTGGCACAAATCAAGGAGAAATCAGTGGGGGAGTGGGTGCTTGGCACCTTGTGGATGTAAAAGCTATAAATTGAGGAATTGGCCTCATGAGAATTTGTTGGTTTTTGAGTATCCATGCCTACATTATGTTATTAGATTAATTGTGCACTAATCTTACTTTGTCACTCTCTAATTGCTTGCTAATCTTACTTTATCACTCTCTAATTACTTGCTAATCATGTTGATTCTTGCATTTGATCGACCATAGCCCTTCACATTACCTCAAATTCAACTTGGTATCAGAGCCTAGCTTAGGATTTAGCTAATTTTTTAAGCCTAATCACCTTGCTAATTATGGATTAGGAGTTAATCTTTATTTTAGTTTTTTTCAACTAATCTTTTGCACCCCCAGCTGGTGGAGGGGCTTGATCTCCCTCCAATTTTTAAATTAGCTAAAAATTTCTTAGCCACATCTAGGAAACATCCCCACGCATTGGCCTACCACAATGATTCCTCAAATCGCTGATGCATGCTGCTGATTTACGTTGATTTATAGGTGCCTTTTTTCTGGAGAAAATTGTAGATCTACACTTCCATGGATGGAATTAATCTAATTCCTCTCAACCCCGGGGGTTTTCAAGGGTGCTCTACATGCCTATGATCTCAGATTTTTGTAATTCACCAAGGAGACTCTGGATGAAATCTTTGGTAAAACAGAGATTAAGCATTCAATATTTGGTAAAATCTTATGTTTTTTGGTAAAACAGAGATTAAGCATTCAATATTTGGTCAAATCTTATGTTTTTTTGGCTTGATCCTCTACTAGACTAACTGCTATTGATGCCCTTAAAAAGTATTTGAGCTCATTTGAACTCTAAGGCACGAGATCTCGCCTCCCCGTACACTCTACTTTTTTGCACAAAAAATAGGAGATTAATCTCACTAATCACTAAATAGTGATTAGCACTAATCACTAAATTTTGGTGCAATTGATGGTTCAAACTTACCATTGGGTATCTGATATAGATCTCTATCACTTTAGATTGCAATTTGAAGTTGTTTTGATGTCCCAACCATCCAGGTACAAAACCAACTATCCTTGGCTTTATGCAATTTCTAGTGTATTCATGCTTGTAAACTTGTTGTAATCATCATTAAACACCAAATTGGAGCTGTAAAAGGGTAGACACTACCCTTGAATCTTAAATTGGATCAAGAGGTAAGACCCCCTTCACATTATCATGAGCATTGCACAAGAAGTAGCTAAATTCAATGGGGAGCAATTCCTTACATAGTAGCAAACAAAAACCATGTATTTGCTCATGAGGAAGAATCTATGGGGGATAGTTGAGGGAAGAGATGAATGTATAGAGGAGAATGGGAAGGATGAGTGGAAGAGCAAAAATGAGAAAGCATTAGGACTCATTGCACTTAGCTTAAATGATGAAATCATTCACTACATTGCGAGGATACAACAAGCTAAAGATGCATGGGATGAACTTAACAAATTATTTGGCACTCAAGCAAAGAATTCAAAGATAAATCTACTAATGCAATTTTACAAACTTGACATGAAGGAAAGTGAACCTCTAGCCACACATTTGAACAAATATAAAGGCATCAAACAAAAACTTGCAGCCATTGGAAAGAAAGTAGAAGATGATGATGCACTAGTAGTGCTTCTCAAGAGTGTGGACAAGGGAGAGTATGAGAACAATGTGGCAACTTTCAAGAATGTACCAGATTTAACTAGATAAACTGATCTGACAAAACCTGAAGTTACATGGTCAGATCAAGAAGAGACTTGAACTAGATAAACTGATTTGACAAAACCTGAAGTTACACAAGAAGAGACTTGAACTTGGTCCATGGAATCACCGCTTTTTTTCTCATTTACGAGGCACAACAGTCGATGATCCCCTCCCACCAGAACAAGGTCTTCTCAGGATTTAAAACTAAATAACGTAACTAATCATATCTAGTTTTTTCTCTCAGGAATCCTTCGATCCAGCCTAACCCCATCCGGCCCATGGGTTGTTAGCCAACCACCCGACCACTGAATTGGTGGGATTCCTTTATAAAGATTTGGTTGGGTTTTTGCTCGGGTACCGAGGAAAAGAGTTCCCAGGCTCCCTAGCCGACGATTCATGCAAAAATCAAGGTAGGCATACCACGTATACACCCAATATGAAATTGCGATTTATAATAGATTCGACTGGCTTTAAAAACAATCCTTCAATAGAAATCATAATATTTCTGATCATCATTTTTCAAAATTCCGTGTCCATTGTATTACAAAAATGTATCCTTTGAACAATCCATTGAAGACCAGCTGGCCAACCAAACAAACAGATCCAGTATCAAAATTTGGCTCTCAAAAATCTTTCCTTTTTGTCCATCCGAAATCTTCCTCGACGTACGCATGGGTGTCCTAGCAACCGCGAGCCCGTGCATCGCCTGGTCAGAACCCTCTAAGATCCTCCTTAGGTGTCCTAGCACTTCACTCAGGGACTAGGCCTATAAGGAATATCTTTAGAAATTCCTAGAGGTCTTTATGGATGACCTTTGTGTCAACTCCTCCTTGGAAGGCACACCTTGACTGTTTGCATAAGGTGTTGGAAAGATGCGAGATATATCACATTTCATTGAACCCATTCAAATGTCAGTTTTGGGTTAGACATGGAGTGATCCTGGGACCCATTGTCTCCACAGAATATCCATAGATGATAGCAAAGTGCAGCTCATCCTTGAGTTTCCCCCACCCACTAACTTTAAGGGAGTCCAATGTTTCATGGGACATGTCAGCTACTATAGGAGATTCATTTTTATGTAGGCTAATATAGCTTGACCTCTTTATGGACTCTTGATTCTTTTTGAGTGGAGAGATGAATGCTAACATGCTTAAACAATGCTTAAGAAAGCCTTGGCAAAAGTGCCCAATTCTCAGGTTCCCCAACTGGGACATTATCTTTCATGTCCACATTGATGCCTCCACTTTTGCTGTTGGATGTATGCTGGCCCAACTAGGTAAACACAAGATGGACTTCCCCATCAGCTTTGCCAACCGCCAACTCAATGAAGCTGAGAGAAATTATACCATAATCAAAAGAGAAGGGTTAGCCATGGTCTACACTATTAAGAAGTTTCACCATTATATTTTGGCAACCAAATTCATTTTCTGTGCAGACCATCAAGCTCTTCTGTACTTGGTAAACAAGCCCTGTATGACAGGAAGGATCACTAGGTGGTTACTTATATTTCTTGAGTTTGACTTCACTGTTACAGCAGCGAGGAAAGGCTCACAGCATGTTTTGGCAGACCACATGTCAAGGATCCATAATGGCGAGCTGCTCGTGGGATTAGAAGATGATTTACCATATGCCACCCTATTTCAACTATGCTTAATTCCTGAGTGGGGCGAGGAGGTAGCACACTTTTTAGCCAATGGCTTTACCATTGGACCCCCTCCTAAACAAGTACCAAGATCATCTTAATTAAACAGGTTGCCCCCTACCAACTCATTGTAGGTCAACTCTATAGGTAGGGGAAAGACAAGATTATTAGATGTTGTGTCCAGTGTGAAGACGAATATGTCTTCCAGGCTCACTCTACCTATGCTGGTGGGCACTTTGCAAGAGATATCACTACATGCAAAGTCCTCATAGCCGGGTTATGGTGGCCAACCTTAATGGCGGATGCAACAAAATATGTCAAGCAGTGTGATGAGTGCCAATGTGCGGCAATTCCCCACTTTAAGGATAACATGCCCTTGAATGTCGTAGTGTCCTTGCAACCATTTGAAAAATGGGGCATCGATCTCATTGGATGTAGCCATATACACTCAAGCCAGATATATAATCGCTACTATGGCCTATTTCATCAAGTGGGTTGATATCCGTAAAGCTGATGTGTGATTGACTGCCGAATTACTTTATGAATCAGTTCATCACAGGCTTTGGTTTCTCCCTAGATCTTGTGAGTGACAATGGGACATATTTCATCAATGAGGTAATCCAATTCCTCTTACAATAGTTCCTTGTCACTCACAGAAAGTCTCCCCCTTATTACCCCCAAGCAAATGGCCAAGCTGACAACATGAACAAAGTTTTGTGTGCCATTCTAACTAAAACTGTGGAGGCCAACCCTAACGATTGGGAACAAAAGTTGCCAGCAGCACTTTGGGCTAATTACAATTTGATGTCTCACAAAACATGGTGTTTCCTCGGGAAACCTTCACTAAAAGATACCCCTGCCTAGTCACAATAGTGGAATCTTAGCATGTTCACTGCTTAGGGGCACAATTACACTATTGTTCCACATCGGAAATAATCCCTTGCAAGGGAAGTTCTATGTGATGCTTGCGGGAACTATGCATGAAGAAATACTCCTTGGAAGGGGTTGGATGGGAACTATGCATGAAGAAATACTCCTTGTAAGGGGTTGGATGGGATACAACACATGCAACATTGATTGGGATGCACCGACAACCTTACCACTTGCCTCTGGCCAAGTTATTATCCTCATTAATGGATGAAGAGCCCGTACCCGCCCGCTGCTCCCACATGCCAAGAAGTCACCCCTCCACTCCCCATCATCATTGCATCCTCACATCCCGAAAAATCCATCCCACTCAAAAAGAGGCCACTCGCACTTCCAACCACATCATCGCCTCTCACATCCTCCTTGCCACCACACTTGGAAGACCACTCCAACATGTCAACAACGCACAAGCTATTGGCCCACTACCAAAGACTAACCATACTAATAATTCTAACCGAACTAAGACATGCACACAAGGCATACGATCTACCCATTGGGTGCCTAAGAAGCTCCTAACAGCACAAGGCTATTATGAGGGCACATCTACATTGTGGATCCCCCAATGATCCAACTTCCACCCTCATCTACCGGCACCCTGATCTCCTCATCCCCCTTGTTCGGCAACCAATTAGCCAACCACAAGCCTACAGGGTACTGGAAAGACATCGGCCCAAACGCTCTCCAGGCCCACTGATCCTCAATCAAACCCTCTCTCGTGCCCAAAACCAACCTCTAGGTGGGATCCCCAAACCTCTCCTACAAGCCCAACACTTGTACACTTTAGCTATCCTGTTCAAGCCCACCCTGTTGTACCTGTCACACCGACTTTATTTGCATCATTAATGACATTACTTTGCATGCTTTTTCGATGGCTTCATCTCTGATGTTTTCATATTCTGCCCCATTTGAGTTGTAAGAATCTATCTTTAGCATTTCTTTGATTAGCATTGTATCAAGGGTGTGCCTGTGTGCCTTCACCTGCAGAGCTGGGAGTTGTAAAGATTCTCTGATTAAATCTTCTGTGATGAGTAGCTCTTCTGTGGTGCCATCCGCCTTTGTAATCCTGCCTCTTTTTGTCTGCTTGTTGTATGTCCTTAGGTACTCAGCAGCAGCAGAGGTTGGTGTCAACTCCTAGTAGGGGTAGTACCTCTGCCATTCTGCCAAGGTCAACTTTATCGAGCTTAGCTTTGACTTCAGCATCCTCTAATAGATGGAGGCACTTTTTGCTGTGGCATTGGAGAGTTTCCTTTCCATGTGGTGTGGTGACATCCTTCCTGATGAGTGTTCCCTCGAATGACTGGGCGTAAGGGCCCAAGAAGTTGGTCTTTAATTTGCTGGTGCTCTGAAGTCTTTGACTGGATGGTGACCCCTGTAGCACTACTTGCTTGTGTTGTTGAGGGTTGCTCTCGTGCCTCGGATTCGGAAACCAACATCTACATCATCATGTATAGCCAGTCGAATGACTGATGGAAGTTACTTTTTTTTCTTTTTTTCTTTTTTTGGGGGGGGGGTTAATAATGTTAGTGTTAGTATGTTAATCATGATGTGAATGGGTGGGTTTTGAAGCATCAAGTAGTGAATGGTCGGAACGTGAAAGAGCAGATGTGAGACATAATAAAGATGTGAAAGAGGAAGTCGTGAAAGACCAAGACGTGAATGTCTCACACGTGAATTAGCAGACGTGCTCTCAACGTGAATGTCTCAAACGTGAATCTGCAGACGTAATTCTGTAGTCTTGGATTTTAATCAATGCATGCATATTTTAGGATGGAGTCTTTTCATTTTATTTGAAACATGTCATTTATAAAAATGCATTCAATGGGTTTTATATGCAACGGCAGGCATTAATCATTCAATGAACAAATTCGAACGCAGAAAATGTATTTGAGACTTTCACGATCCATTGACATAAACAAAAGATAGAAACAATGAAAGCAAAGAAAAGGAAAAAGAAAAAGCAAAAGTTAAGCTCCCACCTTGATGAGTTTGGGTAGGCGGTTGGAGGAGATCGAGAGCAAGCACACGATTGTATGAAGGCGATCAAAGAAGAAAAACACAAAATCACAGAAAGCAAAGTGACAAAGATAAGACAGAAATTTGATTTTATAGCATAGCCGTCGGACAGAGGGCGGCTACGTTTAATGAAGGAGCCATGTGTCATTTTATAATTGGCTGCCGTAGTTCTTACCGTTTCACGGCGTGAACTTCTTCGCAGTCTTTCACGGCATGAAACACCAAAAAATGGATCACGTCGTGAACGACTGTAGGGTGGTTCACGGCGTGAACCATTTTCCTGTAGTTTCATGTGGAGTTTATAAGATTGAATTTTTATCTTTCGTGCTCAAACACTCACACATGCACATGATGATGCATTTCTTACCTTGTTCCCTTAATTTTACCATGAAAACCAAGGGTTCTCCTTGGCACTTTTTGGCATTTTTTGATGTAATTTTTTTAATTCTATTTGGGAGTTTCTTATCGTTCCTTCCACCCAACTGAATATTTTTGTTGTTGTGTTTGCTTGTGTATTGCTTCCATTTGGAACACCTTTGCATGTACCTTCACATATCTTGTTCCATTCTATATTCAGAGTAGGTATTGTTGTTGCCTGGGTCATTCTCCACTCAGTTGGCTGAACTTTCTTTATCCTCCACACAAGTGCAGGTGTGGTGTTGGCTCTCTCAGGGAGTTGATGCTGCAAGCCCTCACATTTCTTTGTAATAGAACCTGTTGTGGTTTTAGCCATGGACTTTGGTTTGGGTACCCCATATTGCTGTATTGCCTTGATAGTAGCCTTGTGCTTGCAGTAGGTCTTTTCGGACCCATTGCTAACGAGAGTCATGAGACCTTTGCAAGTGCTTGAAGTTTTGCCACTTAGTAGATGCTGACAATGGCCGACTTTTGAACTGGGCTTTCCCCTGAATATGTTTATTACTCATTGTCTCCTTTTTCTCTGGTTGATCCTCGAGTTGATTCTTGGGCACCCATTTATGTGTGCCCTTGTATGTTGGGTATTGTGTAGGCAATTTCAACACAGTGGGTGCATATTCTATTTTCGGAGGTGTTGCCTCTGCGGTGATTTGTTTTCCTTGATTTGCTGAGGTCCATAATGGTATGGACATGACCTGCTCAGTGATGCTGTTCTTTCTTCCCATTGGATATTGCACTTGTTAGCACAAATCCAGGATCGCATCCTAAGATCATCTCTTCTTCCATTGTACATGCAAGCATCACAAACACCTTTCTAACCGAGGGATTATTACTGATGGAAATATTATCATTTAAATACCCCTAGACCTTTGTGATTGTTAGGTGCACACTACGAACTTGCGCATCTGTGTGTTCAAGGTGTGGTCTCCCTAAGGCTATCCAAGTATCATATGAGATTAAGTTGTGGTTGGATCCTGTATCTATTAATGCAACACTTGTTGCAATGCCCTTAGCTGTTGTGAGTCCCAACTTGAGTCATGCTGGCTCAATGTTTAGGTCCCCTTCATCCCCACAAGGGCTACGAACGCCATGTTGACATCATGAATCAGTCCTTTCTGTATTTTAGCTTTTGCTTAGCGAAGCCTTAGCCTCGTCTTGCACTTGCGCTTGCTGGATCTTTTCTTTTGCCAACTGTTTATGTTGTTTTAAGAGGTGTTCTTGTAAGAGCATCTCTTGGGTCAATGGTCCAAAATATTTTTTCAGTTTACTCCCATTGACATAGCCCTCCATTTGGATTTCGTCAATTGTCTCTATTCGAATAGACCCTTGAGGTGTGATTTTCGATACTCGGAATGGTCCCAAGCCTCTGTATTTAACTTTCTTTTTCCTGGCGTTTCCCACACCATACATGAGGACAAGGTCTCCCGTTTTCAATTCTTTTTCCTTGAAGTTTCTATCAAACTAGTGTTTCCTACGTAACTTTTCAACCATGAGCCCATGTGATGCTATCAACCGGGTCTCATCCAGTTTTTCCAAGTCAATTAGCCTTTCAGCTAATGTATTCTCAGTTAGAGGCTCTTGTACATCAATCCTTAAGCATGGAACTAGGTATTCCATGGGCATAACCGCTTCCACACCATAAGCTAAACGAAAAGGAGTATATCCTTGTCACTACCTTATATGATGTGCAGTAGGCCCAAAGAGCTGGTGTCAGCTTATGCTCCCAATCTGTTCGATTTGCTTCCAATGTTTTTGTCAAGATGGTACACAAAATCTTATTGGTACTTTCTACTTGACTAGTAAGGTGATGATTTTCGATGGATTACTAAGAATCCTGCATGCAAATGATTAATCATCTCATTAATGAAATGTGAGCCGCCGCGATCACTCACTAATTCTAAGGGGCAGCCGAATCTTGATGTGATTTGCTCATATACAAATTTTGCAGTTGTTTGCGCATCAGCTTTCTTTGAAGCTATGGCTTCTACCCACTTCGTTAAATAGTCCGTGGCTACGATTATGTAGCGGGCTTGGGATGGATGTGCCGTTGGACTAATCGGCCCCACAAAATCTATCCCTCATTTCTCAAATGGTTGCCTTACGATGATGGGGGTTAGTGGCATCTTGTCTCTTTGTTGAGGAACAGCGAAATGTTGGCATTCCTCGCATCTTTTGACGAACTCTATGGTGTCCCCGAATAACGTGGGCCACCAGAGTCCAGCTTGAAGCACTTTCAAAGTTGTAAGTTCTCCAGCAAAATGCCCACCTGCTATCCCAGAATGAGATTCTTCCCCCACGAATTCATCCTCTCTTACACACCGTCTGAGCACATTGTCTTTGCCTAGCCTATATAGTTCTCCAGCAATCAATTGATATGGTGCTACAAGCTTGATAAGCCTCCGCATCTTATCCTTGTTCAATACTCTGAGATCTCTTCACTCCACTCATTAGGTACCATATCCAATTTGAATAAACAAGCATCAGGAAGGTCATCATCGACACTAGTAGCTAGTTCTCCATTTGGAATTTTGGACAGGTGGTCGGCCAACACATGCTGTGTTCCCTTCCTTACCGCCGTGAGTGACGGTAAAGTCAAATTCCAATAACAATAGTAGCCAACGTGTGATTCTTCTCGTGGTGCATGGCTTATTCACTAGATATAGCAAGGCTTGATGGTCTACAAAAAATATGAATTTGTTTGCCAAGAGATAATGTCGATATTTCTTGACTGCGTAGAGACCATGGCCAACCCTTCTCTCTCTGTACAGTAGTGGTGTAGTTCACCTCTGCATCATTCAACTGACGACGACTAGTGAAGCAAACTAGGTAGTCCAATTTGAACTCACCAGGTTGGGCTAACACGCAACTAATAGCAAAATTTAACGCATCGATGTGGACGTGAAATATGAGATCCCAATTGGGGGGTAGCAAAATAGGTGCGCTTGCTAATGCTTGCGTTAGACAATCATAAGCCTCTTGACACTCCTTGGTCCACTCAAAGACAATTAGAAGTTTGTACAAGGGTCTGGCTATCTCAGCATAAAATATGATGAAGCGTCGGTAATAACCCACGTGACCCATAAACCTTTGTACTCCTTTGTAGTTGGTAGGCGGTGGTAGCTCCAGGATCAATTTGACCTTGCTACTATCATTAGTGGATATACCATTTTTGGGACTATATGCCCTAGTATCACACCATGCTTGACCCAAAATTGGCACTTCAAGGGGTTTAATGATATCCGATATAATCGGCAATGTTCAAACACTTTTCTCAAACAGGTCAAATGATCTTCCCATCGAGAATGTGCACATAGATCATCAATAAACACTTCCAACCAATTTTGCAAGTAGTCCTTAAAAGCTGTGCACATCAATTCTTTGAAAGGTTACCGGGGCATTTGTGAGATCGAACGACATGACCTTGTAAGCAAATGTCCCCCAAAGGTTGTCTTGTGTTGGTCTTCTAGTGCTATGGACACCTGATTGTACTTGGAAAACCCATCCAAGAAGCTGTACGCTTCCCTCCCAGGCCACTCTTTCCAAGACATGTTCAGTATAAGGTAATGGGTAATGGTCCTTTCGAGTGGCCGCATTTACTTTTTTAAGATCGACACATACTCTCAGTTTCCCATTCTTTTTAGGCACTATCACAATAGGTGACAACCAATTCGTAGATAAAGTCTATAGCAATGAGCTTATCAATTTCCTCCTTTACAATTGCTACATACTTTAGATTCATCTGGTATGGTTTTTGCCTGGTTGGGTCTCGAGCCTTCCATGATTGGAATTGTATGTTGTACCACCTTCGGCGGTACCCCAATCATGCACCAATTTTCTCATGAAGGGTCATCCCAATATTATGACATATGTATCAGGTTGGCATAGGAAGTCCATGACCGCAAATGTATGACGATAGTGAAACGTAAAAAGTCTGAATTTAACATTTTCCAAAAGCCCAATGGGTCTCGAAGATGTTCCAACAGCCATCTTAACTATTAGATCTGCTCTTTTTAGTTCAAGCTTCCCCCAGTTTTCCCAGCAACATTTGGTAATGATGCTGACACCTGCCCCATCATCTAGGATAGCCAATGCCTGGTATCCATTATGATGAATCAAGATGGTAGCGTTCGTGTCGTCACTTTTATAGTAGCATCCCAATTGGTTAGCTGGTATCTTAACGACTCACGTTTCCTTGGTATGCTTCAAGGGCCTTTCTGCCAAGGGTGGCAGAGTATCATCAATATTATCGGTTGGGGTTTTAGACCTCCGTCGATCCATTCTTTTACGTCTGTCCATAAGGTGGGTGAGTTGCGTGTAACAGTTGCCCCAAGGGCATCTGGATAGGTGTGGATAGTACAGCCGTGAGGCTTCCTATTTCCCTGGGTTCCTTGGATATAGAGTGTTCTTCCCATCGAGGTGTCTCGTATTCTTCCAAGGGGAAGGAATGAATAGATCCCCCCAACTCATTTTCCTCAAACATTCTTGTCATTGTGTTTGTTTGGAAGTTCTCTTCAGTTCCCTCCGGAATCGGGGTTGGCATGTTCAAGACCCTATTCCGGGGTAGTTCATCTCGTGGATAGATGGTATCCCTTACTCGCGACTGGCCCTTGGCTTAGTTTCATGAAGTTGTTGGTACTCTTCGACTAAGGCTTTGGCATCTTCTAGCTTCCTTATTTCTTCGTCGTCGACATTGGGATACTCACCAACCCCCTTTGGAGTTTTTGGTTGTTCTCCTTGCTTTCCCAAGTCTAATCCTCCCAGATTGATCCCTTGACCCCCTTCCTCCTTTGATTGTGTGGATCTGGTATCAATTGTATCTTCTTCGGATCTGTCTTGGATTGTAACCTGTGTGTCACCCTTTCCTAGTTTATTCACTCTTCTCGTGAGGCTAGATCTGGAAATAGTCGCCTCCGCCCGGTTTCTTCCCTTGTCTCCTGATTGAGCTTGAGCTCGTGTTAGGACATTAAGCGGTGTGATCTTCCCAGATTGTACACTAATCGTATGAATGGTGGCCTAATTAGCAATAGAAGTGGAACCACTTGCTCGGTAGGGACAATCTTTGATCAAATGATCAATTCCACATTTAGTGTAGGTGAGCACTGGCATGTCATTGGGTGTGGTTGCCACTTGTTGTGGTTGGTGTGTATGACTCATATTCTTGTTCGGGCACTCGGCTACTCGATGTGGCCCACTAAAACCATAGCATTGTAAAGATTCTCTTCTCAAATTTGAGTTTATTTCCTTACCCTTCCAATGTACCATGGTTTGAAACACAGGTATTGGCGTATTATTCTGTAGGACATAATATTCTGGAGTGACCTCACCCATGTCCTTGTAGTATTCCCCACTAAGTTCTAATTCCCACACCAGCTCAACATCTTCTGATGGCTCTTCAATCCCTACTTGATTGATCTTAGCCTATGGTGGTTGTGGTGGTAGAACTGGGCAAGGGCGAAGCATCTTGTACCCGCAACACCCCCCTAGGTAAGTAGGAAGAGTTGGGTTGTCCAACAGTGGCAGAGATCTGCATAGGTGGTGCTGGCAAAGCCAATGGGGCTCTATTTGCTCTGGTAGTGATGCTACGTTTTTGAAACCTTGGAAATCTACACATTGACGTGTCATGATTTTCCAATTTTACACAGTGCGCACAATAAAGTAATGGTCTTGCCGTTAACTATGGACATTCGGTGGTGGTATGATTTAGTCGGCACATGGAGCACCACACCAATTCCCTGCGGGGGTAAAGGTGACTATGCCCCTACCCCGATGTCTCTCTTCCTTCCCTAACCTTTAATTTTTCTAATATGGCATTGCAGAGTTTATCCACAATAATATGTCCGACTTGCTTACTTCGAGTTCCAATTTCTTGGTGACTCGAGACACGTGAAGTCGTGGCTGCTGCAAATGTTTTAACGTCTTCAGGTTGTGGCAATTCTAACATGTTATCTTCATATTCGATTGCCAATTTGCAGCGTGCATTAAGAGTAGCTGGCCGGGCTAGTACCAGCAGGTAATCATGCATTTTATGGTCTTTAACCCCTCTCCTGAAACAAGGTAACAATTGATCATCTGTCAACCTTTCATGAAGTTTGCATCTTGAATTTAAGTGCTTTAGGCGAGAGACATAGTCTCTCATCGACTCATCTTCCTTTTGTTTGATGTTATGTAGTTGTGCCACAGGGCTCCATCTGTCACCACCGCGTGCAAAGCTAGGCACAAAAACATTCTTTAATCTTGTAAAATTAACCTTGTCCTCAGGCTTAAGGGTTCTGAACCACTGATGAGCTTTTCCTTCTAAGGTCAGCGAGAAGCCATGTATCATGGTCATGTCACTAACCAGTCCACAGGTTTCACATGTAGATTCAAAAATCTCTACATGTTGGATAAGATCCCCATCACCAGAGAACTTTTGGAAAAGATTTGAAATTATATGGGGTTTCATCTGAGAAAGTCAGGGTTCTAGAGTAAAGCCTAGTTCCTTGACCATCCCCCTACCCATCTCTGCTACCATATTTAACAAGTCTGCCCTTGTGGCCACATTAAGGTCCATGGCTGGATCATTTCTAGGTCTCTGGGGAATTGCTCCCCCCTTCCTAGACCTTGTCCCCTACCTGTATTGGCTCTTCTAGCTATCTCGGGTTCATGGATTGGTCCAGTTGTGGTACCCTGGTGGGATTCCCCAATAGTAGCCTCTGTGCGCCTTTGTGTAATTAAGAGCTCCATGTCTTGTAAGAATGTAGGGTGATTGATCATTAACTCAATATCCTTCTTGGTATAGAGTTGGTCCTCTACTTCTACAGCCAAGTTAGCTATGTTACCCTCTTCTTCTCCGGTTGTAAACCCTTCCTCCATTCTGGATTCCTCGTTGATGTGTTCCAAGTTCGCAATTTCTCCATCACTTCTACCTGTAGCAATTTCATGTTCTTTTCCTCGTAATTGGAGTGGGTTAACACTTCCTGTCTCCTCTCTCTCAGCTCTTGCCCTACGAGTATCAAGCTCTTGTTTCCTTAAGCTCAATTCTCAGAGTTGTCGTTCCACCTCACTTCATTGGAGGTCCAATTCCATTTCCTCGGTGGTGGGAAAGAATATTTGACCCGTCCTAACTGCACTTTCCATATCTCATCTAATTCAAGGAGTGCCAATATTTGACAGCCTAGAATTCAACGCTTGGAATGGCACTTCTTGTCTTGGACCGAGTCCAACGCTAGTTGACGGACCCATGCCCGTAGATTGCGCTTCTTCATCATGACTAGTTTGGAGACCGAAAAATCCCTGGGCGATATCAATGATCCCACTGGACTTAGTTGGGGAGTGTGGTTTATCTCCTTCCCCAAACCCAGCGTATCTTAGCCCTTCTTCCATGGATTCTTCTCTACTGGTTTCCGCAGAGGTCAAGTTTCTCAAAACACTTAAGTGTGTGCTTGCGGAATGTCCTGATCCCACACTTCTTTGGTAGGAAGTTCTTGGATGATTTGATGCACTATCGTCAGGCGTAGGATCATCTCCGATGAGTTTTCCAGATCTTAAGTGCATGTATGTATGATTTGATAAGCTATTAATCAACCTAATTTGATTCAATTTCTGATTCTATCGCTCTGTTCAGGAGGCATGAATTAGCCGAGAATGTTTCATGTTCGTGAAACAATAGGACTCGGTTCACATTGTGAAACTACAGGAAAATGGTTCACGTTGTGAACGGTTTTACTGCACTTTCACAATTTTCCTCCTTAGGGTTAAATTCCTTCTTTTAGTCAAATTCCCTTTCTTTAGTAGCCGACCCTCACAACCTTAGTTTTGTCAATCCGTCAGTTTTGGCCTTCAGGTGAACCTGCAGGATTTCTTTCACGTCATGAAACAGAAAGTGTTTCACGCCGTGAACTTCTTCAAATGGTTCATGCCGTGAAAGTATACTGCACTTTCATGTGCTCCAATTTTTGACAGGTTGCACCGTGTCAGAGGTGTCTAGATAAGAGTTTCTATTTTTGGAATGTAATCCTGTGATTTTTGGTGAAAATCACGGCACTAATTTTGTGAGCGACTCGTGACGTGACCATGAAACTGCAGGGAAATGGTTTACGTCGTGAACAACTTTCTTGCACTTTCACGTGGAGTTTTTCGCATCAGTAATTTGTGGTCTTGGGCGCATAATACTTATCCAAATGGTGAAAATTAGATTATGCATCAATGGTCCCTTATGTTTTTTATTTTTTTTATTTTTTTGAAAAAAGAAGAAAACAACACCCAACCTACTTCTTCACGTTGGTGTTTTTTGTGATACTAACATCAAACTTATCAAGAGTAACCAATGAATGCTTTCCTAAACTACTCTCCACAACATTCACAGCATCAAAACTATAACTTTTTTCTCAACCACACACACCTTATCCTGTCATTTCCACACAATGCACTACCAAAATGGAAGGGCAATAATGAGTACTATGCAATAGGAGCTGAAACTCAAGGAGTATGGAAGAAACAAAGGTGTTTCCCCGGCAGCGGCGCCAAAAATGTTATGGGCTACCTCATCTCCAAGAGGGAACTCTACGCATTCACCTAATGGATGAGCAATAGAACACAACCGTCGTGGGGTACTTATCAATGTTTCGATCTCAAGTCCCTTGAGGCCTCCAAGCTCCAAGCTCCACACTGTCATCGTGGAGTCGCTCACACCATCACACTCTCTCTCACTCTCTCATACAAGCATAAACACACAAGCATGAAAGAGGCACAATGCTAGAATGCTCTCACTCTCTCACAAAGCATAGGGGGAGAGCTCTCAAGAGCACAAAGGGGATTGTGTCCTTTTCATTATGAGAAAATACCTTATATACAACTGGCCCTTATTCACACTTGGACGCCCAAAACTTACTAACTAAGCCTTGGGTGGCCAATATTTCATAATGTACAACCTTTATAGTGCCTTTGCATGACACTTATTAATGTCCTCAATTGAGGATCATGTTGTTGATCCGAATGGGATTAACAGCTGCTCTCGAGGTCCATGAGCTCTTTCGACTTTTCTGATGGTGGTGTCGGCACTTGAGTCGAAGTGGAAGCCACTACACTCCATTCTTTGGGGTTAGCGCTGGAGGCATGGCTTTGGGTCTCCACACCCATTTGGATTTGACATTCGAGTTTGAATTTGCAGGGATTTGGGATACATGTTTCTTTGATCTCGGCACCCACATGTGGTGTTCCCTTCGTAGAATCCTTGTGCTTCTAGCAATTGTGTTGGGATCCAACGAAGCATCAACTTTTAAGGTGATCCAGGATATTGAGGCCGTCATCTGTATCTTTTTGGCTTCTGGTATTATGTAGACAACAAGGTTTTTAGGACCCACATGGAGAGGTTCCCCTTCCCTAGGCTTCTAGCAGCTTTTATGGAATCCAACGAGACTTATGGTTTGGGTAGAACATTATTGCTTGGGGCTATTGCTTTAGCAACTATGAATGGGGATCTACTGTGCTTGGCATAAAATGTGGACCAAATGGTGGCTTGTGCTTACGACTAGCAGACTTCCCCAAGCCTCCCAGCAATCCTTGTTGATTATGTTGACACTAGCACCACCATCCAAGATTGCGGAGATCGTCATTCCTTTATAAATGACTGGTAACACAACGTTCATTTCCTCGCTTTAAAAGTAGTGCCCCAGCTTTTTCATGGGTAGTTTTGGCTATCCTTTTATCTTGGATAATGGAAGGAGAGCACTCACTCTAGCATTACTCATCCTCCTCCTCTTTAGGTTCAGGTTCACCTGTGTGGGCTCCTAAATTCCCATTCATCCAGTCGGATAAGTCTCTCCAAAGTTGAGAATTTCCTTATAAAAGAGAACTTATTGGGACTCAATATTTCAAGGATAAGAAGGTTGTGAGGCATGCTATGTCCCTCATATGATATTCACGCTCACTTAGGTCGTAGAATCACTCAAAGGTGAGCTTAGACCTGCCAATGTGTAGGGGATGTGCACTGATCCTTCCCTACAAGAAGTAGTGTCTCTAATGGGGTTGAAATGAAGTCGTCACCTATCACATCAGAGAAAATCTTATGGTGACTATGATGACCTATGGAAGGCCTCCCAGTGAGTTCTCCTTCACTACATCTAGTAATGTGAAATCTGGTCATATTGGTTCCAGAGGTAGAGGCTTCGAAATTAGTCTTTTTTGCGGCCTCTTAATAATGGTTACAGTTTCAGTCAATAGCGTTGGCGGGCATTGAGGTTCCTTAAATGGTTCTATGATTGGCTATGGGATGGGGCTATAGGTTCATGTCTCTTGGCTCACGTATGTAGGTTCACATCTATTGGCTCACGTATGCAAGTCCACATGTCCAAGTTCACGTATGACGGTCGTCGACCCCGTCCCTAGCCTATTCTTTTTCTTTCCTTGCTAGCGGTGTGAAAGGAATGGCTTCGAATTCTGAGAATGAGAATGTAGGAATTGATATACCCTTTTCGTTCTCGGAGGTCGTAGAACCAATAGTATCGGAGGTCATCGAACCAACTACAACATGCCTTTTTTGTATAAACTCAACTCATGTACTTCCCGTGTATGACCTAGGGCACACAAATTTAGGAACTAGGCCTACGACAAGGTTGGTGTACACTTATTTGGGTATTAAGTGTACTTAATTCCCCAATAATTACGAAGGATAATAATTTTTATTGGAATTTGTCCGTATGAGTCTTTATGGCTGTAATAATTGGTCCATACTATATTAGGTATACCTACCTCCAAGCTTATGTCTACAACTTCATGTGTCCAAATTCACATCTACAAGTTGACGTGTTTAGATTCATGTCTTTTTGCATTGACGAGGATTGTGGGCTTACGTCCCTTGGTTTGGCTTGGTTTTTAGTGGTTTTTGTGCTTTTTGGAGTTGATAGGATGAGATTAAGGGTCTTAATCCTAGTTAATGATTGTGATACAACTAATAAAGTGTTTTTTGATGGTTTAGCATGCTTCTAATCTACCAATTCCAACAATATATGAACAAATTATAATTATGAAAAATATGAAATGCATGAACAAAAAATGACAATCCCACTCTAATTTAACCTAATGGAGCTCAATGCTCATGTTTTTAGAATGGATTCCACTTCTAATCACATTGTTAAGCTAATTCTAGGATTAAAGCAATGAAATCTAAGCCTCTTAGGCTCCCATTTCATGCAAATCACCAAAGAACCAAGGTTTTGCCCTACCAATCCACTTTAAAAATAGGAGGAGGCCATGCATGATGAAATTCTAGTTCACATATACTTTTCATGCCGTCTTGAAAAGTAGCCTACCACTAGGGGAGGATTATTTAAAATTGAGCGGCCTAGGACCAAGCAAGGTCCTAGGCCGAGCAGGACCGAGTAGGGTTGAGTACTTCTTGAAAGAAAAACAAATTGTAACAAAAATAGATCAAGATGACATCTTCTAATGTAGCCAAGAGTTAGTAACTATAGCATGCATGCATACACAGGACCAAATTTGCACATACAAACGTGCATGCACACTTAAAGATAAGCATGTGTAAGGGTGAGTATACACACTCACATGTATGCATATATATGTATGCATGCATTTTATATACTTCCACATATATGATTCTATGTACTTACATATATATTTAAGTGTGTGGGTACATTTAAACAAACACATATAAGTTTGAGGCATTGGCAAGCACATCTTTCAAATTTAATAATATGACCCCATCGTGCTCATTCAGGCTAAAGAACATGATTTATAACACATAGTGTCAGATGACACCATAAAAAATGATTAGATTTAGAGAGGATGTCTATGAGAGTTATATCCATATCTAAATGAATTACTTGCTTGTTTATAGTGAAATTCAGTAACCCTTCTAGGGTTAATCAAAGTGCATACAATGCCCTCTTACCATTAAAATTAATTTAAATATCGATCAATCTGGATATATGAAGAATTTCCCTAATTTTCCTTATCCTCTCACACACAGGGTGGTTACCATCAAGCAATCCTCTCACACCAAGTCAAGATTGCTACCATAGTCACCGCCTTCCAAAGGTAAGATCACAACTTTCTTTAAGCAGAGGTGTTTGTTTTCAGTTGGCCATGAGGGGGAAGGGGGAAGGGAAGATCCCTGGAGAGAGAAATGGATAGGCTTGACTCAAAAAGAGGCTCTGCAAGATGGTGAAAAGGCAGTGGGGGTACGACCTCCTATGATGCTTTCCATGAGAAGCGGCAGTGGCCAAAGAGTTCTTCCCATGCAAGCGATTTCATCCCCTGGCCATGCTATGCTTTTGTAGGCAGCCCCATTTTTGTTGGAGTTATGCGCTTCCTGGAGACAGGAAGGTCATTTGTCTTCCAATTGATCCCCTGTGATAGTGGGCGCCCTTGAGGATGACGTTGAGATGTACCGATGCATTTACAGCCACCCCTGTATCAGAACTGATTCAAAATTCTGACTGCATAAGCCACGCCTCGCAGGATTCCACCACCCTCTCTTCTCCACGTGCAAGGGTGAGGGCCATGTTGCCAACGGCCATGACTATGACCAAGCCTGTCTGCGCTAGTAGCTCAAGGTTGTCTCACAACAAACACTTCAACGTGAAGCTACCTCTACACCTGCACAATCAAGCACGTTAGGGATCCTGGCCTATTCATGGCCCTTGGCAATCACATGGGAGGGGGTTGTGACATCAAGATCCCCCTTTCTCCACTCATGATGAACATGTATGATGTGGCCAGGCAGGGGGTCGTGATGTCACAAGCCTTTAGCCATGTGATAATGGCGTAACGAGGTTGTCAAAATGGGCAGCGGAAATAAGACAAAGTACTGAGAGAGCAGAAGTACAGACCACAGTCAATGGCTCTTTCTGTTTTTTATTTTTGTGAATTTTAAAAAAAGAAGAAAACAAAACAACAACCTGTTCGTTCACGTTGATGCTTCCAATGATGCAAATATCAAAATTAACAAGAAAAAACAGTGAAGCTTTATCCTAAGACCATTCCACCACACACATACACCACATCACAACTAATTTCTTACGATTTCTTACTACCACACAAATCTTATCCATTCATTTTCTACACAATTCCCAGAATGCAAGGGCAATCATGAACTTTTATGCAATGGGAGTTGAAACTGGGCTGTCGGCTTGTTCTATACTCCTACAAAACTAAGAATGGACAGAAAAAATGGAGAGAATCCTAACACGGGTGGCACTGGCTCTCACTCCTTAATGTGTAATATGGTATAGACAGGAGATGACTGCTAACACCTCCTCTCAGCTCCTGGATGTGGAACCAACCCCAGTGAGCTGGAGTGCTGAGACGGAGAATCTGCTGAGGTAGAGGCTTTGTGAAGAGGTCCGCCGCATTGTCCTCCGTCGAACAAAAGATAAGCTTGATGTCACCAGCCAAGATCTTCTCACGAACAAAGTGATATTGTATCTCTATGTGCTTGGTCCGGGCATGGAAGATCGAGTTCCGAGCGATAGATGTACATCTCTGGTTATTGCATTGGATGATGACCGTGGGTTCCCTTTTGTGGAAATCCAATCTTGCCAAGTAATCTCCGCAGCCACACCATCTCGCAAGCAGCACCACCTCGCAAAAGCAGCCCGATACTCTGCCTTAGTAGAAGACAAGGCAATAGTTGGCTACCTCTTGCTGCTCCAAGAAATAACTCTTGAGCCAAGGGTAAAGCCGTAGCCTGAAGTAGATCTCCTCGTGTCTGGATCTCCTCCCCAATCAGAGTCACTCCAACCTTGGAGATTGATTCGGTCCTTCATTCCCTCTCCAGTGTTATAAAAGAGGCCAAGATCCTTTATACCCTGCAGATAATGCAAGATCTGCAATCGTGCGTCCCAATGAGTCTTCAAAGGTGTCTGCATAAATGAGCTCAACAGCCCCACTAGAAAGCTCAAGTCCAATTTGGTGTTCAGCAACCAAATCAATGAACCAATAAGCTTCCGATACAAGGAGGCAACCTGCTTACAAGGATTATGTACTGTAAGTTTGGTATTCGGGTCCATCGGAGATGAATAGGCTTGTGGTTCTCCATTTCCCAAAGGCCTCTAGCAACTCATGAACATATCGCTGCAGAGAAACAAAGAACCCTCTTTGGGTCTGCCAAATCTCCAATCCCAAAAAGAAATGGAGTGAGCCTAAATCCGTCATCTCAAACTCCTTGGACAAGGTAGCCTTCGTCATAGCTATGTGCTCCACATGACCGCCAGTGAGAATAAGATTATCCACATAGAGGATAATCAAAGTGACCATATCGTGTTCCCGAAAGAGGTACAAGTTCGGATCTGCAACAACTGATCTGTAGAAACCCTTTCTAAGACAGAAAGAATCAATCTTTTGGTTCCAAGCCCTGGGAGCCTGTTTAAGACCATACAAGGCCTTTTGTAACCTGTAAACCATACCTTTCATCTTGGAACCTCAAAGCCTGGAGGTTGCTCAACATACACTTCCTCTTGCAAGTCACCATTCAGGAATGCAGATTTCACATCCATTTGAGAAGAGGCAAGGGCAAGAACTGTTCGAATCGTGGTCATCTTAGCTGTCGGTGCAAAAGTGTCCTCATAGTCGATGCCAGGCCACTGAGCATAGCCCTTAGCCACAAGTCTGGCCTTGTGCTTGTCCACCGACCTATCAGACGTATACTTGGTATTGTAGGCCTGCTTGACACTAATGACTGACCGTTTTGACGGCCTTGGAACAAACTCCCAAGTTTTATTCTTCTCTATGGCTTCAAGTTCCACTTGCATGGCTTTCCTCCAAGTCTCTTGGGAAAGAGCTTCCTTAACTGAAGTAGGCTCTTCGTCCCGAATGGTACGAGACATCAATGCATATGCAAAAGCTCATTTGATTGACTTTTATCACAAACTCTTCGTGATCTTCGAGGTCCATCCTCTATGGTCCACTTGGAGGGATACTCCGTAACACTTGACTCCCGAATGGTGTCCAACAACCACTTTGGTACGCGAACAGAACGCGGAGCATCCTACTGATGCTGTGGCTCATCTCCAAGCTCGACTACAACCTCATTCCGCTCTGGGTCATATAGCCTGTAGCCTTTGGAAAGAGAGTTATATCCCACAAAAACAAGCTTTTGGGACTTTGAGTCAAGCTTCCCCCTCTGCTTCTTGGGTATGTGAATATAGGCGTCACTCCCAAAAACACGGAAATGGGAGACATCTGGTTTCCTGTCAAAATAAGCCTCAAATGGAGTCATCTTAGGTACTGAAGTCCTTGGAGATTGGTTGAGGGTATGGACAGCTGTAGCCACAGCCTCTCCCCAAAGCGGACGAGGAAGATCACGATGCTCCAACATCGTCCTCGCCATCTCCACCATGGTCCTTTTTTTCCGTTCAACTACTCCATTCTTCGAAGGCGACCCTGTATTGGCCAACTCCCGCTTGATGCCATGCTCTGCACAAAACCGCACAAGAGCATTAGAAGAAAACTCCCCTCCTTTGTCAGCCAGAACAGTCTTCACCTGCAATCTAGACTCCTTTTCCACCATAACATGCTAATCCTTGAACGAAGCAAAGGCTTGGTCCTTCTGTGAGAGAAAATAAACCCATGTGAACTTGCTACAATCACCCACAAGCATCATGAAATACAAAGAGCCTCCCAAAGATGGGGTCTGCATAGGTCCACAAGTTAGTGTGTAACAACTCCAATGGTTTCGAAGCCCGCTAAGTAGCCTGCTTCGGAAAAGACACCATGTGCTGCTTTCCATGGATACAAGAATTGCAATGTTCCTGCTTGTTGTTGCCATTGCCAACATTGGCAAGCCATCCACTATCTGGTCCCGGAAAGCTTGCCGCAGCGCATCCACATTCAAGTGGCCAAATTAGAAATGCCACAAATCACTGAGCTGAGTACCTGTAAGAGAAGAGAGTGCGGAGGGTTTGTAAATCCCATTCTCTCCTCCATCTTCCCAAACAACCTGGCCTGTTAATACTATGAGACATCAGAGCATAAGTTACCTGTTCAGTTTCCTCTAACTGACGAACACAAGAACTACCAACATCAGTACTGGAGAGTTCCTGCCAACTGCTGCCATCTACTGGCAAGCTATCCACCATCTGGTCCCGGAAAGCGTGCACCTGTAGCGTATCCACACTTAAGTGGCCATTACCAGACTGCCACTCATCACAAACCTGAGGACCTGGTAGAGAGAGTGTTGAAAGCTTGTAAACTCCATTCTCCACTCCGCCTTCCCAAACCACTTGGCCTGTTGCTTTGTCCCGGAGAGCAACAAAATGCTCATCAAACTCCACCCGTACGCTAGTCTTGCAAACCTGATGCACTGACAACAGATGAAAACCAAGTGACGGAACATACAACACTTGGGAGGAATGCTTCCCCCCTTGCCATCGGGAACTATCTCCATCCTGCCCTCACTGTGAACTGGGATAGTGGATGTATCCCCAGTAAGAATGTGACCAGAAAGCCTGCAGAGATCCTGTAAACCAGAACGGGAAGGAGTCATGTGCTTAAGCACCACTATCTAGAATCCACTCCCGAGTATCCGTTGCGGAGAGTCCTCCAATCTCCTCCCTGTGTGAAGAAAATGAAACATCGGTGTCCACCACCTCCTGGTGCACAAAAGCCGGAGTCTTCATGATTGCTGCTGAGGAATCTTCACCCTTCTCGGTCTTCCGCTTGGGACACTGCCTCCAATAGTGGCCTTTCTCGCCACAATCATTACAGGTCCTCTCTGCCTTTAGTTTCTCGCGGTCAGTAACGGACTTCTTCTCAGAAGACTTCTCTGACGAAGCCTTCCCTTTGCCCGTGTTACGGCCTTTCGACCGTTGGCCAGTTAAGGCCTCCGAACCTCCACCCTGAGGAGGGTTCGTGAATCGTTCCTCCTGGTCCAGGACCATGGGCACAAGCTCCTCCCACGTGATGGTGCTGAGCCTGCCCCCCACTGGTAATCAAAGACGAGTAAAATGCTGAGTACTGAGAGGGCAAGTGTGACAGCAATGTTATGGCCATGTCCTGTGACGATATCTCCTTCCTAGCTTGAAGAACTTCCTGCTGAAGAGCCTGCAACTTGTTAATATGCTCCCGCATCGTCGACGACTTTGCAGGGCTCATAACCCGCATCTGTACTTCCAAGGAAATCCTCTTCATGGGCGATACCCTGTTGTAAAGGGAGGCCAAATGCTGCCATATACCTCTGGCCAGCGTCATATGCTTTACATGATTGATTACCTGCGGTGTGCAATTGAGAAAGATAAACGAACGGACCCTGGCATTGACACGATCCCACATCTGTGTCTGAGCCTCCCGGTCCTTTCGGATCGACAGTAACTCCCCTTTCTCTACTTCCGGCCGTGGAACCCTAACAACGACGAAATCAGCGAGGTCGTAAGACTCCAGAACAGATTCCATCATAACCTTCCATATGCCGTAGTTGTTCCCGTCCAACTGACGGTCCATTGGGAATGTGGGGAAAGTAGGGATCTTCACATGCCTCTCGGCCATCTTAAACAGATCTGCCATTGCGGGGATGTACTCTGAAAAGGGTGGGTGGGTGGGAACAAAGAAGAACTAACACTTGTAAGTTGCTGTCCAACAAATCAGCCCGCCGTCCTCTTGCTTCTCCTCTTCCCGAACAGTCCCAAACAGTCCACCAATCAGCAACACAAAAGTCCTCCTCTTGCTCACACAAATCCCAAGAACTATCTAGAGCCTAGGCTCTGATACCATGTCAGAATACGCAGCGGAGATGATGACCAGATCTGGGAACACGAGCAAAACACAGTGCAGAAAATCACAGCACAAGAGAGAGAGAGAGAGAGGCGTGTAACTCTGCTCTATATACACAAGAAGATCCCGAGTATGATACAAAATGGAATGGGGGCCATGGGGCCATTTTATATGGCCCCAAATACCCAGTCGGCGTGTGCTAAAGGCAGCCGACTGGCCCTGAACCTCCACGACCAGCCAATACAGCCAGTCGACCAGCTGTCAGCAGTCGGCCATCACAGATATGGAGTCGTGGACCAGTACCATCAGTCGGCCAGCACATGGGCCCTCCTGCCAACCCTGGGAAGCCACCCAAGCCATAGAAAAAATAGGGAAAAATGGGGGAAAAATACGGAGAGTGGGGAAAAATGAAAAAACACCTCATAAGGGCGGGCACACCCACAACACAGGCCCTGGTGTATAAAAATAGACAGGAGATGACTTCTAACAGAATGATCTCCAACCTGCCCTCATTGTGAATCAGGATAGTGGATTTGTCACCAATAAAGATGTGACCTGTTTGTCTTCGAAGATCCTGTAACAACTCTCGAGATGGAGTCATGTGCCTGGAAGCATCACTGTCTAGAATCCACTCCTGAGTATCCCCAATGGTGAGACAAACCGCATCCCTGCTCGAAGAAGATGAAGCGTCGGTGTCCATAATCTCCAAGTGCACAAAAGCTGGAATCTTTGCGGGGCTGCAGTTGAGGAATCAACACCTTTCTCAGTGCTCCGTTGAGGACATTTCCTCCAATAATGACCCTTCTGGCCAGAATTGTTACAGGTTTGCTCGGCCTTCAAAGCATCATGCTCTGAATTGGGCTTCTTCTTAGACAACTTCACTGGTGAAGACTTCCATTTGCCCTTGTTGTTGTTGTCCCCTTTCGACCGCTGGCCAGTCAAAGCCTTAGAACCTCCACCCTCTGGAGGGTTCAAAAACTGCTCTTCCTGGTCCAAAACCATTGGCACACGCTCCTCCCATGTAATGGTGCTGAGCCTCCAATTGGTGATTAAAGAAGAATAGAAAGCTGAGTATTGAGGGGATAGATGAGATAGCAAAGTGATGGTCATATCTTCTAAAGATATCTCCTTCCCAGCTTGAAGAACCTCCTGCTGAAGAGCCTGGAGTTTGTTGATGTGCTCTCGCATTGTCGAAGGCTTTGCAGGATTCATTACTCGCATCTGCACTTCCAAGGAAATTCTCTTCATGGGCGATACCCTATTGTACAAAGAAGCAAGTGCTGCCAAATCCCTTGAGCCAGCGTCATGTGTTTGATGTGATTGATCACTTGAGGTGTGCAATTAAGGAAGATGAAAGAACAAACACGGGCATTGACATGATCCCATAACTATGCCTGAGCCTCCCGCTCTTTCCTAGTAGATAGTGAAAGCTCCTCCTCCAACTTTGGCCTTGGAACTCCAACCACAATGAAATCAGCCAAATTATAAGAGATTCTGGGGGCATTGAGCTTTCATGTGATCTTTGCTCCCACATGAGAAACACTTCCCCTCTCTCATGCAATCAAAGATATACTGTCTGGACAGCTTAGGATCATCCTTTTTATCCCCCGGCTTCTTTTCTGAGCCCCCTTTAGCATCCTTGGACTCATGAGACATAAACTTAGGTGGCTGTCCACCCTTTTTCTGCTTATTTCCAGCTCTGAATTTTTCCTTGTATGAGCTGAATTCTTGTCTTTCAGATGCTCCCTTGCCATGCAACTCCTCAGAAATAGTTGCTGAGTGTATGAGCTCCTGTAAAGTGTTGTGGGGGTACACTGCAAGGCTCTTTTGAATGATTCGTTGCAGCCCTGACTCAAACTTTCTTTTCTTCTCGTCCTCACTAATTGTCATGAAAGGTGTGACCTTGAGAAGAATCCGCCAAAACTTTGAAACATAAGAAGAAACGGATTCGCCTTCATCCTGTGTTAGCCAATCCCATTCCTTTCGTACATCCTTCTCAAAGTGAGGAGAAAGGAACTGATCATAAAATTGCTCTTTGAAAGCACTGAGTCCACCTCCTAGAGTTTTGAGGACGCTCGGGCTTCCCCTCAGTGCCCTGAACAATATCCCACAAACCCCTGTGGATGAACCAGATCCGCATTTGAAGCTTCCAATGGGCATAGTTGGGTCCTTTCAACTTGTCATCCTTGTTTGTACAGTGGGGAGCGGTTATCCACAGCAACAAAGAAAACAAATCTTAGCTCTCCAAGAAGACTCCTCTCAAGTGCTGTCCAACGAAGCGAGGCATTGGAACAGTCAGCCCCCTCTCAGACCTGAGAGAGACAGAGGCTGGACAACAGCAAAACAATACAAGAAACCACCTGGAACCTCCTATTGGAAGGGTAGAGACTTGTGGAAGAAGGAGGAGATGTAGTGCCACTTGTTTGGCAACACCACATGCAAGAAGCACACCACAACTGATGTGGAAGCAGCAGACACAGCCACAACTCCAAGAACCTGCCTGTGTAGGACAAAACGCAGCTTGTAAGGCTGGCCAACAGCAAGGAGAGGACTGGCTGGACCAGAAAACTTCACAGCTTGCCTTTGTAGAAGAAAACGCAGCCAAGAAGGTTGGCCGACAGAAAACAGAAGGCTGGCTGGACCAGAAAATGCAGCAATGTGGTGAAACGCAGCCACTGTTTTCACTGATCAGCAGCTGGGAGAAGCTATGGAAGAAAACGCAAGGCACAGTTGAAGACGGTGAGCAGTTTGTAGAAGGATGGGGCAGCCTGAACCTAAGCAAATGATACCATGATGCAGAATGCACAGGTGGAAGGATAAACTGAACAAGAGAGAGAGTAGAGAGAGCTTGTGGACAAGATCACCTTTTACAATAGCAAGAAGCTTTACAATGGCAGTTAGCCAGCAAGATAGTGATGAACTTGTGCAAGGGAATGAACTGTTAAAGTGAGATATGGGAGGCCTCCTTATATAGTGCAAATGTGACTTGGCTGACTGCTCCTAGAACAGGCCGACTGGTCCACGACCTACTACACTAGAAGAATTACATAAAATACCCAAAAATAGGGTTTGCCCAAATACACTGAGATGCACCAAATTCTATCAGTCATGTAGAAGGCTAGAGGTCACCCTATTGGGTAGACCAAGGCCTTGACAGATGTACAGACATTCTAGTCACCTTTTTGTACCACAGAATAAAGAAAACCCTGACACCAACTCTCCTATTGGGTAGACCAAGGCCTTGACAGATGTACAGACATTCTAGTCACCTTTACCATAGAATAAAGAAAACCCTGACACCAACTCTCTCTCTTCTTCTCTCTCCTTTGTCTTAATCATATTTAATCAACGTCTTGTTCTTAATCAAGCTTAGAGCTATGGATCTGTACAGGAAGGCTTCCGTGCATGCAACAGAAGACTCATGATTGTATGCATTACAAGAGTTTGAACTATTTGGGGTACTACTCAATCTCAACCCTAAAGATCTCACACAACTATGATAATTTCTCTTCTAGCTGCCTTTACCCATGCTTACTCCTTTGAAGTACATTCGACCTATATAAATCCCCATACAAGTAAATGGAGTTGCTTGTGCTTGAAATTTTTACATGACTGGTGCTGATTAAAGAGTTGATATCTCACCGCTCATAATGTTGATGGTGATGATCTTTTTTGTAGGTAGAATAATCACACAAGGGGCTACAACTTTATTGAAGAAAGTATCATGAAATTCTTCACCATTTGGCTGCAAGGATAGCCTTAGGTGCCATACAGCTCTTCTAAAAACGAGGGTGATTTGCCGATAACTTTTGATCCACGGGAATTAATCCGTGAGACTGTGTGAGTGTTACCTACATATTAGGGGATGTGTTGGGACCTTTTTGATCAACCATAGTGCTGGTCCCATGACCATGGTGCTGGTGTTTAACCAATCAGCTAGTTGGTCCCCGTGGGCCGTGGCTAATGTGCTTGTTTCACCTGACCACTGCACTTGTTTCACCTGACCCCACTGCACTTGTTTCAGTAAGCTAGCTGGTTCATAATCCATTCAAACTTTGACACCAAGGACAAGGGGACCCGCCAAGAGGCAACATCTAGTTCATAGACTACCACACCCCAAGTGAGCCCACCTGCCTACCAACTTCAAGCCTTGTAAGAAACTCTTCGATGCTCCATCTGCCTACAACTTCAAGCCTTGCAAGAAGCTCTTCTAAGGATAATTTAACTTGTAGGCAAAGTATAATCAGTACAAGGTTGCTCACCCAAATCTTTTAATCTCCAAAGGCACCAAGTGGCTAGAACTTCTAAGCCATGTTGTAGACATCGCCAAGAGCATGATGACATGCTAGTACAAGGAGATTAAGGCCAAGGACAAGCAATCAGAACTTCAATTGAGGCCAAGATAGAGCCTCAAAGAATTTCTCCACGAGGCCAAAGATCAAGAGGCCAACAATCGGCTCAAGGTTGAACACATTAACAAAGAGGTAGAGGCATAGTCACAAAAAAATGTGTTTCGTCCATTTGAAACCTCAAAACCTCTACAGTACAACAGTTTCGCTCAAATTTCAGTTTTTTTTTTTTTGGGTTTTTTTTTGGGGGGGGGGGGGTGGGTTTCTTGGTTTTTTGTCAATATCCTCCTCATCACCTTCCAACTCCTCTCGTTCTCCTCTATCTAAAAAACCTCAAAACCTTTGCAGTAAGGCAGTTTTGCCCAAATTTCAAGTTTTGTTTCCATCTCCTCCTCTTCACCTTCCATCTCCTCTCTTCCTTGTCTACTCTTGACCTCTGTTCCTTCCTCTTTTCTTTCACTTCCTCCCCTTTGCTTCCACTTCCTCTCCTTCCCCCCCCTTTTGCTCCACCTCCTCCCTTTTTCCCCACTTCTTCTCATACCATCTCCTCCGCTTCTCTTCTCCTTCCTTCCCCTCTTCTTCTCCTTCCTTCCTCCTCCCACTTTCTCCCTTTTGCCATCTTCTTCTACTTAAAGCTTTCACTTCCTCTCCTTTACCCTCTTCTTCTCCTTCTACCACCTCCCTTTCATCACGGTTCACAATAAACATAGGTCTCTCTCTCTCTCTCTCTCTCTCTCTCTTTATATATATATATATATATAATTTTAATAAAAATCCCCAAAAACCTCTGGTTTTTTTAGTGATGGACGAAACCTTTCGAAAAAAAACCTTCAAAACCTAGAAACGTTTCTTGTGACTATGGACCGTAGAGGTTGGCGTCAACGCCATTAAAGATAAATTGGAGACATCAATAGTAGCATTGAAGGAAGAACAAGGATTTTCCCAAAGAAGCTAAAAACCTTGCTGGGGAAAAATCTTGCTGAAAACCTTGACATCACCTTCTGCGGCAGAGGGAACCTTTGTAGTCGCTTGATTTCTTCTGAAATTTGCCTCATTTACGTATGAATTTCGCCGCACAGACATTTGAAACTTGCCCTATTCAATGTTTAAAATTTGCCTCGCAGTACAGGCTTTTGTTACTCTTTTGGCCGTGATGACAAGATTGGCGCTCCATATCCATCCAAGCCTATGTGGAAGATTTTGGTTGCTGAGTTCGGGAAAGATGCAGGCCTCTCATTTGTTGTTGAAGGAGCCCATCCGGCTGGCTTCCATTCTGGATCCATCCAAATCTGTAAGTAACTTCTCTCTTATTTTGTATGTGTTTTCCTATCCTACATCAGCATAGCACACAGTGACATTATCTATAGGAATGAATGTATAGTTTCATGCTTTGTGTGTATTTTCTTGCAGGAACGTAGCAGATGGTGACAATATCTATGTGGATGCCTGCCCACTTGTAGTTATGCTACACAAGGAGTCGGATATGCTCCAATGAAGTTGTTGTTATCCTCGATCTTCGACCCTCCCCGGGATGTCCAGAGGGGGAATCCTGCAAACTTTGTGCAAAAAAGGAGAGCTTGAAAGGGCACTGGACGTGCTTGTCGGCCTCGACACCCCCCCCTCCGCCAACATCTACATCTCCCTCCTCAAGGCCTGTTGCAAGAACAAGGCCCTTGCTTCTGCCAAGTGTCTCCATGCACACCTTAACCTCCACAGGGTCCCCCTGGCCGCATCGCTCGGCGACCACTTGGTGGTCACCCTGGCCAAGTGTGGTGCCATCGAAGATGCCCAACTTGTTTCAAGTAAATTGCCTCACCTCTCTGTCCTCTCCTGGACCGCCCTCATTTCTGCTTATGTAGACTCTGGCTACGGGGACAAAGCTCTTAGATTGCATCAATGTATGCTAGAGGACAAGGTGCAGCCGAGCAATTACACCTATGTCAGCCTTTTCAAAGCTTGTGGCAGCATTCCTGACCTTGCACAGGGCATGAGATTTCATGCAGACGCCCACCGGAAAGGTTTCGTGTCCAATGTCTTTGCTGGCAACACCCTTGTCAGCATGTATGGCAAGTGTGTTGCGCTTGCTGAAGCAGAGCATGTTTTTGGTGCAATGTCTGAGCACACTGTTGTATCGTGGAATGCCATGCTTTCTGCATTTGTCGAGCAGGGACAAGGGGAGAAGGCTTTATGTCTGTACACACAGATGCACCACGAAAACATAAGTGCAGACCAAGGAACATGTGTGATCACCCTTCAGGCATGTGCCACTCTTGCAGAGAAGGAAGACACTATCCTTGTGGATGGGCAACCAACCAAGGTGATGTGTATGGAAATTGGACAGGCATTACATGCTGATATCCGAAAGAAAGATATTGCATCGGATGCCTTTGTAGCTAGCACCCTCATGAGTATGTATGGCAAGTGTGGGGCCATTGTGGAAGCTGAGCATGTTTTTGATGCACTACCCCAACCAACCATCGTGTCATGGAATGCCATGCTCTCAGCATATGTAGAACATGACCAAGGAGAAAAGGCTTTAGGGTTGTATGCACAGATCCAAGAGAAAGGTGTGAGTCCAGACCAGGCAACATATGTGGTCGCCCTTCAAGCATGTGCAACTCTTGCAGAGAAGGAAGATGCTTTTGACATGGAGGGGACCAAGTTGATGTCTCTGGAAATTGGACGGGCATTACATGCTGACATCCTCAGGAAAGGTTATACATCCCATGTCTTTGTTGGTAACACCCTCGTGAGCATGTATGGCAAGTGTGGGGCTCTTGTGGAAGCAGAGCATGTGTTTGGTGCATTGTCTCAGCACACTGTCATGTCGTGGAATGCAATGCTCTCAGTGTATATTGAACAGGGCCAAGCAGAGAAGGCCTTACGACTGTACATGCAGATGCAAGAAGGAACAGTAATTCCAGACCAGCGCACATTGGTGATTGTCCTTCATGCATGTATCACCCTTGCAGAGAAAGAAGAACCTGTTCTTGTGGAGGGACAATCAATCAAGGTGATGTCATTGAAGATTGGGCAGGCATTACATGCTGATGCCCGCAAGAATGGCTTTGAATCTGATGTCTTTGTTGGCAGCACCCTTGTGAGTATGTACGGCGTGTGTGGGGCCATTGTGGGAGCAGATTATGTGTTTGGTGCACTGTCAGACCATGACATCGTGACATGGAATGCCATGCTCTCAGCATATGTCGAACAGGGCCATCTAGAGAAGGCTTTGCTGCTTTACACACAGATGCAAGAGGAAAGTGTGACTCCAGACCAGCGTACATTTGTGGTCATCCTTCAGGCGTGTGCCATCTTTGCAGATAAGGAAGAAGCCCTTGTTGTAGAGGGACGGTCAGCCAAGGTGATGTCTCTAAATATTGGACGAGCACTACATGCAGATGCCGGTAGGTTAGGCTTGGCATTTGATGTCTTTGTTGGCAACACCCTCATTAGTATGTATGGCAAGTGTGGGGCCATCATGGAAGCAGAGGATGTGTTTGGTGCACTGTCGCATCGTGACATTGTGTCTTGGAATGCCATGGTCTCAGCATATGTCGAACAGGGCCAAGGAGAGAAGGCTTTACGGATGTACAGACAGATGCAAAAGCAATGGGTGACTCATGTTACACTTACCCGCCTTTTGCAAGCCTGTAGTGCAACAGGAAGCTTGGAAATATGTAAGCAGCTTCACTTTGAGGTTGTCTTTGCTGGATATGATCGGATTTCCTCTGTAGCAGCCACACTAATCGCCGCATATGGCGGTTGTGCAAGCATGATAGATGCACAGGCCTGTTTTGATGAACTCTCAGACCTTGATATAGCCTCATGGAATGCATGCATTGCTGGCCATGCAGGAGAAGGAAACTTTGTATCAAGCTTCCACTTGTTTGAGAATCTGAAACAGGCAGGTATCAAACCTGATGAAGTTACGTTCATTTTAGTTATCTCAGCTTGTGCTCGTACTGGCCTTGTTGTCAAAGGTCTTGAGTACTTTGAATCCATGAGCAGGGATCATGGCATATGTCCAGACATGAAGCATTATGGCAGTATGCTAGACCTCCTTGGGCGAGCAGGGGACTTCAAGAGGGTTGAGTATATATTGGAGAAAATGCCGATGCAAGCTGATGTGACCTTTTGGTTGTGCTTGCTAGGTGCCTGTACACATGTCAATTTAGAGTTGGCAAAACGGGCGTTCGATCATGCAGTGAGTCTGCAGCCCAAGTGCACTACTGCATATGTTCTCATGTCAAACATATATGCCAATGCTGGGCTGCAGGACTGTGCAGCTGAGGTGGAGAAGGCTAGACAGGAACAAAGTGTGGAAGAGGGTCCTCTATTGTGTTGTGGTGCCCATCTTTGAGCATGACGTCGCATAAGGGCCTGTCCTTTGTGGGTTATCAGGTGCAGTGTCCATCACTGCTGTGCTTTTAGGCAGTTGTCTTTTCTTTGTAGCTGCTCTAGCGAAGGTCTGGTCAAGTGACTGGTTCATCTTCATGATTTCTCTCTGGTTTTCTTGCAGGCCAGCAAGGATGAAGTTGGCCTTCCTTTTTCCATTCGTCAATCTGCCGACAAGCCCACTTGAGATCTTGGCCATTTGCAGAAATAGTTCCATTGTCGTCTGAGACTCTCATTTCCTCAGGTATACTTCTGGTAGCTTTAACTCTGCCATCACCAAATTCAATAAGTTTCACATGCTAGTTTACAGACTTGGCATTGGAATCTTTAAATGCCCTTTTTGTGACAAGGCAATGGTGTCCTGATGTATGGGAAGACATGGAGCATTCAGGTCCTTACTGATGCATGGTAATGCACCAGGTCCTTACTGTTGCTTGTAATCCACTGGTGGGTGCCCCAATCAGTATCCTTACGACATTGACCTTGGAAAAGGACAGGAAGGATAAATGGGACATTGAACAACATCATAGAGAGGTTGGGGAAAGATGCGTAGTAATATCCTGGCAACATTTTTTCTTTCTTTTTTGTAGGTACTCATCCCTGAGCCATGAGAAGGACATGCTGAATGAGCGATGGGATCCCATGAGCAGATAATTCAAGTAGGTATCTTGCCATTTCTTGGGTTTGCCAAGAATTTATGCTGCTGTAGCATGAACAGAATAATGAACTAGTCTTGATGAAATTAGTATGTTCTGTAGTTTTTGGCCATGTGACTTATACATGTGTGCACATGCACACATCTACATAATTATCATATTTATAATTATTTGTCTTCCAGATTACATTGCTCTCAAATTCAAGCAGAAGAACAGTGAGGGGTTGATTGCTGTCCTCAGTGTAAGAAAAGAAACTGTGGTGTCTATAGCTCAACCTTCACAAGCAAGGATCTTTTCAACACATGACTCAAAGATAGTTGCACAACATAAGAGTACAATTTTTACTACCAATGGCTTGGGACACCATTAGTCTTCCCAAACAAGAAGGTATATTGGGTAGGCCACTTTGGAGTATGGTATGCACTAGTTTCCACTTGGTTCTCAGTATATGGGCTCCGCATGGACTGCCTACCCCCCCTTTAGTACAGTTTGGACTCCCCTTTTCTCCGGCTCACTCGCAAGGATATCAACTGGGTTATCTGGTTAGATCTTCTCAGCCTCTACACCCATTGCAATGGATCACACCTCCGGAGCTCCCCACGAAGATGCACTTCTATAGAGATCACTTCCTCACTCTCACTGACTGGCTAGTCAAGGCCTCAGAACCTCTGTCCTATGGAGAGTTAGTAAAACGCTCTTCTTGGTCCAAGACCATAGGCATAAGCTCCTCCCATGTGATGGTGATGAGCTTGCCACTGGTGATCAAAGAGTAGTAGAAAGCCAAGTACTGAGAGGTCAGATGAGACAGCAAAGTGATGGCCATGTCCTCTGAAGATATCTCCTTCCCAGCTTGAAGAACCGCCTATTGAAGAGCTTGCAACTTGTTGATGTGCTCCCGCATTGTCGAAGACTTTGCATGATCCATCACGCGCATCTGCACTTCCAAGGAGATCGACTCATGGGTGATACCCTGTTATACAGAGAAGCCAAGTGTTGCCAAATCCCTTTGGTCAGCGTCATATGTTTGATATGATTAATCACCTGTGGTGTGCAATTAAGGAAGATGAAAGAATGCACATGGGCATTGACACAATTCCACAACTGTGCCTGAGCCTCCCGTTCTTTCTGAGTAGAGGGTAAAAGCTCCCCGTTCTCTAACTCTGGAAGTTGAACACCAACAATAATGAAATCAGCTAAGTCATAAGACTCCAATACAGACTCCATAACCTTCCAGATGCCATAGTTGGTCTCGTCCAATTGTCGATCCACCGGGAATGTGGGGAGAGAAGGAATCTTCACTTGCTTCTCAGCCATCTCAAGCAAGTCTGCCATCTCGCGGGGGGGGGGGGGTTGGGTTACTTTGGTCTTGTGAAGGGAGGGTGGGTGGGAAAAAAAATGAAGAAGAGGCTGCAACTAATATGCAAGGTGGATGTCCAATGGTGATGGTTGCCTTCTACCTAATCTCCAAGTCCTGAACAGCCCACAGGATCTCTAATCAGCACCAAAAAACCGTCTGTCCCGCAAGCTCTTCAAATCTCCCGCAAGCTCTCCAAGGTCTTCAAGAAACAATCCCGCAAGCTCTCCAATGTCTCCAACCTTCAAGCCACTCGGGGCTCTAATACCTTGTCGGAATACGCAACGGATACGAGACAGAAAACTGAGAGCACACGCAGTAGGACTCTACGATGAAGACGAGCACACACAGGAGAGAATCACCAACCTGAATATCAACGCAAAACTGTGTGAAGAAGAGCAAACACAGAAGAGAGAGAGAGAGAGAGAGAGAGAGAGAGAGAGAGAGAGAGAGAGAGAGAAGCTGTATAAACTCTGATATATACAAGATCCAATACAACATTCTGAACCTCAGTAATGGCTAAGCTCAGATTTGAGGGCCAAAGTATATTGAGTACCAAACTCTGCGGAATCGACGTATTGATCTTTCATGCTATCCAAGTCTTTTCCAATGGTTTCGAGAATGGTAGACTCCTGCATGGTCTGGATGTTGGTCTTTCGACCACGAGCATCTGCTACTGGGTTATGCTTACCATGGATGTACTTGATCATTCCTCCAAATGATGTACTCGATCATTCCTCCAAATTGTTGGAAGATTTGACTTCACTTGGCTTGCTAATCACTCCATCGGGCACTTGGCATGGTCTGAAGCCACTTAAGTGCTTGGTGGTGTGTTTTGACTGTGAAAACCTGTCCACCATAAAGGAAAGGCTTTCAATGTTTGAGCGCTGTGATCACACCCAAAAGGTCTTTGTCATAAATTGAATAATTCCTTTCGACGACATCCAACTTTCTACTGTAGTAGGCCACGGGTTTGTTGTCTTGTTGAAGAACTGCACCTATGGCTACATTGCTGGCATCGGTAATGACCTCGAAAGGTTCATCCCAAGATGCTAACTTTAAAACAGGCGCTTCTGAGACTACTTTTTGGAGTGCACGGAATGCATCAAGTGCCTTGCCTATAACTGCGACTTTTTGTCTATGAGTTTTCACCCCCTTGAGCAAGTCAGTGAGAGGTGCTGCAAGGTTGGAAAACTAGTGAACATGAGTGTTGTAGGCCTAACAAAGACCTACGAATGAAGAGATCTCTTGGGTGGTCTTAGGGATGCCCCAATCCAAGATCTCTTGAACCTTTGCGGGGTCCAATCGAATCCCGACGGAACCAATGATGTAGTCCAAGTATTGAACCTCTGTAACGCCGAAGATAGAATTTTTGGCGTTTATGTAGAGTCCATTATCTCGCAAAAGGTGCAGGACTTTCTCCACATCTTTCTCATGCTGCTCCGCAGTGGCTGAAATATAAGTATGTCATCAAGAAATATGAAAACACACTTATCAATGAGGATTGCGAAAATCTTGGACATCATTTTATTGAAGGTTGTGGGTGTGTTGGTAAGCCCAAAGGGCATGGCTACGAACTCGTAGTGACCACACTCGGTCCAGAAAGCTGTTTTTGAAATGTCAGCTTTAAAAATGTGGACCTGATGGTAACCACTCTTGAGATCGATCTTAGTGAAAAATTTTGCACCGTCTAAATGCTCCTACTTTATTCCGAATGGTTAACAATGAGGAAACTACTTTGAGTATCGATTCCTCTGATCATCTGCAGTCTGATGGGCAAATAGAGCGTATGAATCAGATTGTAGAGGATATGCTTCGTGTATATGTCTCTCTGGAAAAGCATCAAATTGGGAAAAATATCTTCCAATGATGGAATTTGCCTATAATAGTTTTAAACATACGGCTATTGGTTTTAGTCCGTTCATGCTTATGTATGGGTATAAACCCAGGGCATCTATTTGATGTCAGTCTTAAGGACATTGAGCTTGATGCATCGAGGGATTTCTTGCGTGATATGTAGGAAATGCTGACTGAAGCTCGGGTTTCTATCAGGAGTGCTCAGGATAGGGCACGGTTCTATGCTGATAGAGGCCGCTCAATTTGGTCTTTTGAACCAGGAGCGTTGGTTTATTTAAAAGTTTCTAAAGATTTTCAGACTTTGTCAAAAGAAAAATGCTCGAATTTATTTCCTAGATATTGTGGTCCATTTCGATTTATATATCGGATTGGCACGGTTGCGTATGAACTTAAACTGCCTCCACATGTTAGAGTTCATCCAGTCTTTCATATCAATAGATTGAAAGGAAAACTGGGAGATGAGGATAACACAGTTACTCCTCAAGAACTCGTTGAAGTCGAAGAATTATCCTATGTTCCACATGAACTTGATAAGACATTTGAATTCAAGAAAAGAAAACTTTGTAGTTGACTAATCCCTGAGGTTAAAATTAGGTGGAAAGATAGGGAAATAGAGGATTCGACTTGGGAGTTGCGTGAGATTTTTCAGCGCAGTTCTCCTTCTTTTTATTGCAAGAGTGCAATGTTTTGAGAGAGGGGAAGTATGTTATATGCACATTATGTGTGCATATACTAGGAGGCTAACCCACATTAGGCTTGTGAGCATGGGAGCATGGGAACAAGCTCTAGTGGAGCATGGGTTAGGACTAACCTTAAGGGTTAAGGTTAGGGTCAGGCATCCAAGGGTCACACATGGGAGATGGAGAGTCAAGAGTCACTTGAGGGCCCTCCTATATAATAGGGGCATGGGGCACACTCAAGGGGGGCTTAGGCTATGGTCTCTTGATGTCATCTTGAGGTTAGGTTATGTTATGTTCTCTTGTGTAGAGGATCATAACTACTCACCTATCATTTCACACTATAGCTACATGCTACTGGATTGGAGTTATACCTCTTGATGGTATGGGACATCAACAAGGTAAAGGTATGATGTACTTCATTATAATTCATGTGTGCATCCCTTGGACTCGGGGGTGGTCAGGTGGATGAGTTTATGCTTGATTTATGCATGTTTATGCATAATAATTATCTAGAGAGATCTTAAGGTTTTAACAGTGGTATCAGAGCAATCTCTAGTTAATTATTGTGATTAAATTTCTTTCTTATTATAATTTTTGATATTTTTTGAAGTAAATTTTAATATTTACTAAATAAAAATATTATTTTGTTAAATTGTGTTGATGATGATTTGCACGTGGATCATCGATATGGCGGTTGGAACGCGTGCTACTACTATTCAATGGACGAATTGATGTCGCAGGGGAATTCAAGTATGTAATTTTTTCTTATTTTTTGTGGTTTAAAACAAGCAGTAATGAAAATCTTTTCGAAAATACCACATATTTTACTGTGGATATTTTTGGTAGAATGGATTTCCTAAATTTCTAGAATTTTTATATTTTTTTTAATTTTTAAAAAATTTTAGAGCTTTTTATGGTTAAAAATGTATTTTTTATGTATTTTTGCGGATTTTTCTTACGGAATTTTCACGGATATTCTATCCATTTTCTGTCATTTTTCTGCTGAAATGCAATAGAGGCAGCATGTTGATGCATGGAATGCTCTCTCGTGTGCGTGGGATCCTCTTCGTCTCTCAATTCTGAATTTTCGTTCTATTTTCCTCTCGCCCGTGTGATCTCCTCTTAATAAGCATAATTTGATTAAATATTAATTATAATTAAACTTTAATTATAATTAATAGAAGTTTAATTAAATTCTTACTCAACCTCCTCTCTATTAACAGAGAAGGAGGGGATAGAGAAGGAGGGATGGAATGGAGAAGAAGGAGAGGAGAGAGGGGAGAGGAGAGAGGACTCCTCCCCTCCCAGAGTTTTTCGAAAACGCGCAAGGGGGGACTGCGCTCTGGTCCGCCGGGCAAAAATCCCCCCTCTCCTTTCTCTCCCTTTAATTTTTTTTTTGGAGCTTTAATACAAAGTCTAAGAAAAGCTTTATTTTTAGCTTTTAAAAATATATAAAAAAGAGTTTTTTTTAAAAAAAATTATTTAAAAAGAAGCTTTAAAAAACGGAGGAGAAAATATCAAATTTCAGAATAACAAAATCTTTGAATTTTTTTCTTGGAATCTCTTGGCTTTCCGCATTTCCAGGAAACCTTTTGGTTTTTCGAATTTCGAAAAATCTTTTGACCTTTCGAATTCCGAAAACTTTTAACCTTTCACATTTCGATTTTTTTTTTGTCTTTTCATATTTTTTCGAAACTGTTAGCTTTTCGTATTTCGGGAAGACCGTTGGGAGTCCGAAATTTTTTGACTGAAAGAATAAGATGGCCTTATCCCAGACTTTCACATCCTAAAACCTGTCTCTATATTCCTGAGACCACATCAAGGAATAACTCTTTGCGAGTACATCATTAGAAAAGAATTTTGAATTATTGGCGCTTTTCTAATGATAACTTCCCAATAAACACACTAAAGCTATGATAGAAAAATAACTCACCTAGATATATAAGCAACTAGGTATCCAAGTTGGAATATGTACAAGAGTACAAGAAATATACTCCAAAATTATGTACAATAGTACAAGAAATATACTCCAAAATTATGTGCAAAAAACGAAGGCAAATAATGTTACCCTCAAAGCACATGAAATTATCCAAAAGATCAAAAGATCCTTATAAAACTATGGATAAAAGGATAGAAGCTTCTCAAATCCATGAAAGCCATAGTTGATCTTAACAATCAATGTATGCCATCTAATGGTCAAATACGAGGTACAATCGTATTAATAATATGCGAATAATTCGCATCTATCTAATGTCAACACGAGAAAACGTACTTCAACATTAAATAACTCTCGAAAATATTAAATTCTCGAGAAAAAGAATTATCATGATTTTTTTTCTAATTTTTTTAATTTTATAAGACCTCAAAATACGATAATTTTGAATTCCACCAAACCTATCTTATGGCATTCCAAAGCTATATTTTTTCAAAAAAAAATTTAACAAATAGATTTGCTAAAATACCATTGATATTTTAAAAATACTAATTTTTAGGATTTCTAAAAATAATTTCTAGAAAATTCATAATTTTTCATAAGAATCCATCGTTCACGAAATTTTCAATTTCGCTATTCTCAAATCCAATGAAAAGTTACAATTTTAATGGATTTTCTAAATTTTTGGGTCAAAAAATATATTTTTAAAGGAAGTTGAATGGTTACGGGCTCCCGAACGGACACACCACGTGTCAATCACTAATCCCACATTTTTCAGAATTTTAAAATAACATGTGTAATTTTTAACTAATTTCTTTGAATTTTGAAAAAAAAATTAATTTACCCCGAACGCATTTAGAATACGAACGGTTAAAAAATTTCAGAATCCCAATGGTCTTCTGAGAATATGGAAAGCCAACAGTTTCGGGAAAATGAAAAGACAAAAAAAAAATCAGAATGTGAAAGGTCAAAAGTTTCTGGAATCCGAAAGGTTAAAAGATTTTCTGGAATTCGGAAAGCCAAAAGGTTTCCTGCTGGGAATGCAGAAAGCCAAGAGATTCTAAGAAAAAAATTCAAAAATTTTCAGAGATTTTGTTATTCTGAAATTTCGTATTTTCTTTCTCCTTTTTTAAAGCTTTTTTTTCAAGCTTTGAAAAGCTTTTTTAAAAATAAAATTTTGAAAAAAAAACTCTTTATATATATATATATTATTTTTTTTAAAGCTAAAAATAAAGCTTTTCTTAGGCCTTGTATTAAAAATTTTAAAAAAATTATAAGGAGGGGGGAGGGGAGCGATTTTCGCACGACAGGGGTTTTAGCGCAACCTCTCGTGCGCGTTTTCAAAAAACTGTGAGGAGTCGTCCTCTCTCCTCTCTTCTCTCCTTCTTCTCCATTCTATCTCTCCTCCTTCACTCCCTTCTTCTCTGTTAATAGAGAGGAGGTTGATTAAGAATTTAATTAAACTTTTATTAATTATAATTAAAGTTTAATTAGGATTAATATATTTAATCAAATTATGCCTATTAAGAGGCGATCACACGGACGAGAGAAAAATAGATAAAAATTCAGGATTGAGAGACGAAGAGAGTCCCACGCACACGGAAGAGCATTCCATGCATCAACATGCTGCGCCTACTGCATTCAACAGAAAATCGACAGAAAATGGATAGAATATTCGTGAAAAATTCGTAAAAATGTATTAAAAATACATTTTTAACCATAAAAATGTTTCAAAAATTTTTAAAAAATTAGAAATTTTTTTAGAAAAATTCTAGAAATTTAGGAAGTTCATTCTACTAAAAATATCCACAATAAAATATGATATTTTAATAAAAATTTTCATTAATACTTATTTTAAACCACAAAAATAAAAAAAATAACATTAAACTTACGAAATTCTCCCGCATTACGATTCGTCCATTGAATAGTAGTAACATGCGTTCCAACCGCCATATCGAGGATCCACGTGCAAATCATTAACACGAATCAATAAAATAATATTTCTATTTAGTAAATATTAAAATTTACTTGAAAAAATATCAAAAATTACAATAAGAAAGAAAAAATAACAATTAACTAGAGATTGCTCTGATACCATTGTTAAGAATTGTTGGTGTTTGGCATGTGATGTGTTCATTCGAGCGTCCGTGCTATTTCAAATTACTTTAAAAATATATCTTTTAACTTAGAAAATTAAAAAATTCATTAAGTTTTAAATTTTCATTAGATTTGAGAATTGTCAGGTGGAATTGAAAATTTCGTGAACGATGGGATTCTTAGAAAAAATTAAGAATTTTTTTTGAAAAAATATAGGTTTGAAATGCCGTAAGATAGGTTTGGTGGTATTTAAAATTATCGTATTTTGAAGCCTTATAAAATTAGAAAAAATTTAAAAAAATCATAATAATTTTTTTCTCGAGAATTTAATATTTTCGAGAGTTATTTAATGTTGAAGTATGTTTTCTCGTACTGTCATTAGATAGATGCGGGTTATTCGTATATTATTAATATGATTATATCTCGTATTAGTAGATATTTTTGTTTGGATTAATTTTAAATGATGTTTTCATGATTTTTTATCATTATTTAGCCATTCTTTTTGGACATATTCTTTAATTTTTTTTAATCGCTATAATTTGCGTTCAAAGTGTTTTTAATCTTTGACACTTTTTCATGATAATTTATTTTACGCTTGTTTTCTATCATGGGTTAGTTGATCGATTTGTTTTGGTCGATTTTATTGGATGGTTTTTAAGTTTTATATAGACTCATCAGGTCTTGTCTTGATCACTTGTATCTAGGGGTTTTTTAATGAGGGTTACACATGTGTTTCACTTGCTTACTTTGGAGTTTTACTTGAACAACACTATGTTCATATACTCTGGATTGATGAGTTGGCCATCAATTTTAATGTTTCTTTTGGCATGATTAATGACCATTAGATGGCATGATTAATGACCATTAGATGGCATGCATTGATTTTTATGATCAACTATGGTTTTTATGGATACGAGAGGCTTCTATGCTTTTATCCATGGTTTTATAAGGATCTTTTTTATCTTTTAGATAATATCATGTGCTTTGAAGGTAGCATTTGCCTTCGTTTTTTGGCACGTAATTTTGGACTATATTCCTTGTACTTTTGTACATACTATGTTTCTTGTACTCTTGTACATATTTCAACTTGGATATCTAGTTGCTTATATATCTAGGTGAATTGTTATTTTTCTACCCTAACTTTATTGAGTTTATGTGATAGTTATCATTAGAAAGGTGCGAATAATTTAATTTCTTTTCTAATGATGTACTCGGAAAGAGTTATTCCTTGATGTAGTCTCAGGTATATAGAGATAGGTTTTAGTATGTGAAAGTCTGGGATAGGGCCATCTTATTTCTTTTATACATGATTTTATTCATATTTCCTAGACGGCACACTAGGGAGTTTCAAATTGTTAAGGTATGTATGGGTGGTATCATGGTGATATGGGACGCTAGCGATCCCTCACATATATTATCTTATGGGATAATTTGGACTCAAGATTGTTGCTTTGCTAATATCACTTAGCGTGTTGACCTCAACATTCAAAGACCATCTCATTTTCTGAATTCATTTAAAGTTGTTGTGTGGGCATTCTCTAGATAAACTTCTTTGATCTATAACCTGCATGTACTGATAGAGGACGCTCAACTTGGTCTTTTGAACCAGGAGCGTTGGTTTATTTAAAAGTTCCTAAAGATTTTAAGCTTTGTCAAAAAGAAAATGCTCGAATTTATCTCCTAGAGATTGTGGTCCATTTTGATTTATACATCGGATTGGCACGGTTGCGTATGAACTAAAACTACCTCCAATGCTAGAGTTCATAGTCTTTCATATCAATAGATTGAAAGAGAAACTAAGAGGTAACGATAACACAGTTACTCCTCAAGAACTCATTGAAGTCAAAGAATTATTCTATGTTTCACATGAACCTAATAAGGTACTTGAATTCAGGGAAAGAAAATTTTGTAGTTGACTAATCCCTGAGGTTAAAATTAGGTGGAAAGATAGAGAAATAGAGGATTCGACTTGGGATTGTTCAGCGCAGTTCTCTTTCTTTTCATTGCAAGAGTGCAATGTTTTGAGAGAGGAGAAGTATGTTATATGCACATTATGTGTGCATATACTAGGGGGCTAACCCACCTTAGGCTTGTGAGCATGGGAGCATGGGAACAAGCTCTAGTGGAGCATGGATTAGGACTAACCTTAAGGGTTACGGTTAGGGTCAAGCATCCAAGGATCACACATGGAAAATGGAGAGTCGAGTCACTTGAGGGACCTCCTATATAATAGGGGCATGGGGCACACTCAAGGGAGGTCAAGGCTATGTTATCTTGGGGCTTAGGCTATGGTCTCTTGAGGCTAGATTATGATATGATGTTCTTGAGGCTATGTTATCTTGGGGCTTAGGCTATGGTCTCTTGAGGCTATGTTATCTTGGGGCTTAGGCTATGGTCTCTTGAGGCTAGATTATGATATGATATTCTCTTGTATAGAGGATTATATCTACTCACCTACCATTTCACACTATAGCTTCATGCTATTAGATTGGAGTTATACCTCTTGATGGTATGGGAGTAAAGGTATGATATACTTCATTATAATTCATGTGTGCATCCCTTGGGCTCGGGGTTAGTCAGGTGGATGAGTTTATACTGATTTATGCATGTTTATGCATAAGAATTATCTAGAGAGATCTTAGGGTTTTAACAGTGGTATCAGAGCAATCTCTAGTTAATTATTGTTATTTTTTCTTTCTTATTATAATTTTTGATATTTTTATAAATAAATTTTAATATTTACTAAATAAAAATATTATTTTATGGATTTGTGTTTATGATTTGCACGTGGATCGTCGATATGGTAGTTGAAATGTGTGTTACTACTATTCAATGGACGAATTGACGTTGCGGGAGAATTCTATGAGTTTAATGCTTTTTTTTATTTTGTGGTTTTAAATAAGCATTAATAGAAATTTTTATGAAAATATCACATATTTTAGTGTGGATTTTTTTGGTAGAATGGATTCCTTAAATTTTTAGAATTTTTAAGAATTTTTTTCTTAATTTTTAAGAAAATTTAAGAGCATTTTTATGGTTAAAAATGTATTTTTTAATGTAATTTTGCAGGTTTTTCGCGGATATTCTATCCATTTTCTGTCAATTTTCTACTGAAATGCAGTAAGAGTAATTTCATGTGCTTGGAGGGTAGCATTTGCCTTCGTTTTTTGTACATAATTTTAGAGTATATTTCTTGTACTCTTGTACATATTCCAACTTGGATATCTAGTTGCTTATATATTTAGGTGAGTTATTTTTTACCTTAGCTTTAGTGTGTTTATTGAGTAGCTATCATTAGAAAGGCGCCAATAATTCAAAAGTCTTTTCTGATGATGTACTCGGAAAGAGTTATTCCTTGATGTGGTCTCAAGAATAAAGAGACAGGTTTTAGTATGTGAAAGTCTTGGATAAGGTCATCTTATTCCTTTTGTACAGGATTTTATTCATTTTTCCTAGACGACATACTAGGGCGTTTCAAGTTAAGGTGGTATCATGGTGGTATGGGACGCTAGTGATCCCTCACATATATTATCTTATGGGATAATTTGGGCTCAAGATTGTTGCTTTGCTTACATCACTTAGCATGTTGATCTCAACATTAAAAAATAATCTCATTTTTTGAATTCATTTAAAGTTATTATGTGGGCATTCTCTAGATAAACTTCTTTTATCTATAGCGTGCATGTATTGATGAGTGTAATGTCGTCGGTATTTTCACTTGTTGAAATCTCTTTTTTTAGAGTTCAACAATTTTATCTTGTTGTGTTCGGATTAAGAAAATTTAGATTTTTCCTTTATTGATATTTCTTTCTCTACTTTCGTACTTTAGGTGATTTATATAATCAACCTGATGGTTTACGGATGGACATATATAACTCAGCGAGACGTTGATGACTCTCTGTTGATATGGGTAACTCGGGATGCTGATAATTCCATGAGCAGATGTGGGTACGTCGGGTCGCCGATACCTGGTTCTTGCTGTAATAATGTCATATTTTCCTACTTTATTTCGAATGGTTTACAACGAGGAAACTACTTTGAGTATTAATTCCTCTGATCATCCGCAGTCTGATGGACAGACAGAGCGTATGAATCAGACTGTAGAGGATATGCTTTGTGCATGTCTCTGGAAAAGCATCAAATTGAAAAAAATATCTTCCAATGATGGAATTTACGTATAACAGTTTTAAACATACGGCTATTGGTTTTAGTCCGTTCATGCTTATGTATGGGTATCAACCTAGGGCATCTATTTGATGTTGATCTTAAGGACATTGAGCTTGATGCATCGAGGGATTTCTTGCGTGATATACAGCAGGAAATGCTAACCGAAGCTCGGGTTTCTATCACGAGTGCTCAAGATAGGGCACGGTTCTATGCTGATAGAGGACGCTCAATTTGGTCTTTTGAACCAGGAGCGTTGGTTTATTTAAAAGTTCCTAAAGATTTTCAGACTTTGTCAAAAGAAAAATGCTCGAATTTATTTCCTAGATATTGTGGTCCATTTCGACTTACATATCGAATTGGCACGGTTGCATATGAACTTGAACTACCTCCACATGTTAGAGTTCATCCAGTCTTTCATATCAATAGATTGAAAGGAAAACTGAGAGGTGCGGATAACACAGTTACTCCTGACTCAAGAACTCGTTGAAGTCGAAGAATTATCCTATGTTCCACATGAACCCCATAAGGTACTTGAATTTAGGGAAAGAATCTCTGAGGTTAAAATTAGGTGGAAAGATAAAGAAATAGAGGATTCGACTTGGGAGTCGGTTGAGATTGTTCAGCACAGTTCTCCTTCTTTTCATTGCAAGAGTGCAATGTTTTGAGAGAGGGGAAGTATGTTATATGCACATTATGTGTGCATATACTAGGAGGCTAACCCACATTAAGCTTGTGAGCATGGGAGCATTGGAATAAGCTCTAGTGAAGCATGGGTTAGGACTAACCTTACGGGTTAAGGTTAGGGTCAGGCATCCAAGGGTCACACATGGGAGATAGAGAGTCAAGAGTCACTTGAGGGCCCTTCTATTTAATAGGGGCATGGGGCACACTCAAGAGGAGCTTAGGCTATGGTCTCTGGATGTCATCTTGAGGTTAGATTATGTTATGTTCTCTTGTGTAGAGGATCATAACTACTCACCTACCATTTCACACTATAGCTACATGCTACTCGATTGGAGTTATACCTCTTGATGGTATGGGACATCAAGGTAAAGGTATGATGTACTTCATTATAATTCATGTGTGCATCCCTTAGGCTCAGCGGTGGTCGGGTGGATGAGTTTGTGCTTGATTTATGCATGTTTATGCATAACAATCATCTAGAGAGATCTTAGGGTTTAGGGAAAGGGAAAGGCTCGACGGTGACACATGATGTTTATTTTTCTTGATCCATGTGTATAGGGAAAGGCTCGGCGGTGGCACATAGTATGATGAGGATTCTCATGGTATAGGGCATTCACATCATAAAGATAAGATGCCCAAAATGTTGGTGGCCAACTTCTCTCTACACATATTGGAAATATAGACAAAGGAATTAGTTATATGGGCATGTGTTACCCATTACTTTTTCAAAAGTTTTGGCTAATGTTTTTTTTTAACTTTAAAGCTTGATAATAAAACAAGGATTGAAGGGTGGTAAAGCGCAGTAATGTTTTTTTTTGACTTTAAAGCTTAATAATAAAACAAGGGTTGAAGGGTGGTAAAGCGCATATCATCGGTTGGAAGAGAGTGATATCACTGTGCGATTCAGTCAGAAAAAAAGTATCAAAGGATGGTGGAGGAGACCGCGAGACTGCTGTGCACTAAAAAATGTAAAGGATGGTGGAGGAGAGGTGAATCTGGCTGCCACCATCGATTAAAAGAATGACCATTACTAGATTGCATGGTACAATTGAAAAAAGAAGTAGTGGCCTAGCCACTCACCATAGCGCTATAGCTAGATTTTGCTGTTAAGTAAAGAACTGTGAGGTGATGCGAATAGTGAGGGAAAGAAGAGGTAGAAGACGACAGTTACAAAGTAGGCAAGGATATAAAGAGTCGATGAAAACAAGGACTGAGAGGAGAACGTAGAGCCGACCTTGTACAGAACTGTGTTGCGTAGTTTTTTTTCTTGGAGAAGAACAACAAGATACGAGAGTTTTTTTTGGGGTGCAAGGTGTCCTGAGAGCTTGATAGTCTGCGCTGAAGCCAGCTCCATACAGAAGACACCGACTTTGGTGTTTTGTTAATCACCAATTAGCTTATGATTGGTGAAGTCAGTTCTCTGCAAAAAAAAACGGCCATCTCCATGTGAAGAGCTCTCTTGTGTTTTCTCTAAGATACCATCCATATCATAGTTTTTTTTTTTGGTGAGTACACAATGGGTGTTCAAGAACCATTGGCCATTTTTTGGTTTTGTTGGCTGTGTTGTTGGAAGAACCGGAGACTCTCTTTTATATAAATTGAGAGTTTCACTCTTTGGAAGCATTTGTGTCACCATGATTTTATCATTGGTGTTGGGTATTGAGATAAATCAAGTGGAGTGTCTTGGATTCCCCTTTTTCATGATTCTATCTTTTCAAACCGATTATGAATGGTTCATCCTATTGCAAGTTTCTTACTCATTGTAAATCAACCAGATTGAATCCCATTTACCCGAATAAGTTTACCATGTAGAGTTGTGTGAGGAGGAGGCTATTTTCTAAATCTTTATCATTGTAATGATCTAATCACAATAGACATATGTAATAAGAGTGATCTCTGTACTTCACTCAATACCATAGTTTGGTCTTATGGTGTTATCTTGTTGGATGTTGTATTTGGTGCCTGAGTTTTTCTTGAAAAATTATGTCAGTGGTGCTTTGTTTGCTTGTGTTGTGGGTGTTGGTCACATGAGCATGGTACTGGGTTAAGCTATATAGAGGCATTGTGTTATTCTATCAAATGCATACGCTACGTGGACTCTTTCTTGAGGATCTGTTAGCTTTGCCAAAGAAAAATATGTGTCAAACTGATGAATAAATTGATTTACAACTAAATGATCACACTTACCATCATACTTATTAAATTCGGTTGAGTTTGGATGACAGTTGTTGATGTTACCAGATTCTGGCTAGTGGCACTTATGGGTCGGGAAACTGAAGAGAGGGTGTGTTGAAATTTCAGATGCATGGCCTCCTTTTCCTATTGGTATTCGAGTAACATTCGCTCTCAATTGAGCTCTCGTTGGTGCTCCCGAGTGGCGAGTTCAGCCTGACGCCGGTCTTCTTCAAGCTTGCGTTGGGCTTCTTCATAGCCCGTCTGTCAATTTTATCTTGTTGCTTTCTTGCTTTTGCCTCAGCTTTTTCTTCCCGCCGTTTAGTCTCATTCTCGTCGTTGTTGTTCCATTTGAAAGAAGAGGGAGATAAAGTCGAGGGTAGCTAGTGGAGTGGATTTTTCTAATGTTGCCTCCAAGAGTTGGAGATGCTCTATGAGAAGCTGGTTCTATGCTCGGAGTAGAGCTATGGTATCTGAGGGTGGTGGAAGAGCATGGTCTCCTTCGAAGGAGACGTCTTCCTGCTGATGTGTACTCTCCTCTGTAGACATGTTATTAAAGTTGGTGGTCGTGCTGGAGTGAAGGATGACCATCCAAGAATTCTCTCACGCTAGAGTGCGGTGTGTGTGGACAAGCTGAATCTGCTACTAATGTAACATGTAACATAATTATGCGTAGATGAAGGATCTTGTTACACAAAGTCTGACGACACACACTGCCTTCTTTATCTTGAGTTTCACGAGTCTTTAGCAATCCACTTTATCACTTCACAATTTAAGAGATGAGAGAGAGATAGATAGATCTGTACACCTTATTGGGTCCCGAATTACCCACTCAAGGGTCCCCTTCTCTTGCTAGGAGTATTTGCTTTATTATCTTTGAAGAGAATGAATGTAAGACTGACTTTGGATTGTACATAAGCCAAACACAAGACCTTTGAAAGACCAAGAGTTGGGCTGATCTGTACCCGGCTATAGAAGCACCAATGATGACCGATCTCAATGCACTCTTCCAATGGAATGTAGGAAGGCTGCGAACTGAGACTAAGAGATGGGTTGCTTTGGGACTGTTCTAGGCTAAGTTTACGCACTATGAATGAATGAACAAGCTATTTTACCTTCACCTTGAGGGCTGGAGCAAACGATGTGATACATAAATGCTGAAAACTGCACGAAGGCTGAAAACGCAAGGACTTAAATGCCTCCTTCCTTGGCTGAATTATGGATGTATTTTGATGATGAATGCTCAAGATGCTCAAGCAATGATGATCTAATAGGCTGAATTATGTGTTTTGATGATGAATGCTCAAGATGCTCAAGCAATGATGATCCAATAGGCTAAATGTTGAATCAATTGTGCTTGAATGATGAGATGCTAAGAATGATGCAAACGATGGCTATTTATATGAGCATGTGGCTGGGCGACTGGCTATAAAGCTGGCCGACTATAGCATATTATGCTACACGACTTGGTCAAGGTGATAAATGCTGAAATAATGATACTCATAAATATGGTAAAAATATGCTAAAAATGTTGATTAATATTCTAAGGTTTTTGCAATGGTCTATGTGCATATGGGATGAATGATATGCAATGCAACCATGATGTGATACAAACTCTAAGGCTTCTACTGACTCTACATGCATGAAGTGGGTTAAGAGACTTGATTGATTGTGACTGACACTCTTAAGGCTGAGGAATGACCTACGTAGCTCATGTCACACGACAATATCAAATCCTAAAGTGTCCTACTGCAATGAAGCACTGTTGTGATGAGCCATCTTGTCATCATGCACTACAATGCAGAGTGCATGTGACAGCTTTGCAACTGAGCCTCTCCCAACAGCTCTTCTCCATGAGGTCCTCCACCTGTGTAGCTCTATGTTACCTCCTGTCCGTTCACACACAATAATTGCGGCGAGCCTCACCAGTCCTCGCAGTGCAACGCGAGCAGATCCCTAGTCCATCTTTTTGCTTGCTTGATCACTTCAATGCTCATCAATTTTGAGGTCTTTTGCTAGATCCACTACATTAGATCAAGTGTATCTACATCCTGGATACTTGGGATTTTTTTTTGCAAAATGGACAAAATCATCAATCTAAAGCACATACAGTCCTAAAAGTTTGGGGGTTTCTCAAGCATAAACCTTGGGCATGAAGATGAAGCCTCTGCTTCGACGAAAATCTAGGGATTTCCCTCTTCTTCTTTAGACTCGTGGCCCCACATCCTAAAACGATTGCCCAAGCTTCCATTGCTTGGAAACGACACCGCAAAAAGGTTTACATCACTGGCATGGAGGGGGAATTCTATCCTGACTTTTAATATACTTATGATTTTATGTGTGTGGGCATCTAGGGTTCTTTCTCGAGGATGTCCCTGAAAACAAGATGTAATAATGTCTTGTGTGTTTTTTTCCCGTGTTAGTTTTATGTGTTTGTACGGCCTTGTGTTCAAACAAAGCTTGAGTAATTCAATTTATTCCTATTTAGAAACAGAGGGGTAAAATCTGGATATATTACCAAATCATGATATGCGAGTAGGACATTCCAAAAACTTCTTTCAACCCCCGCTCATCCTGCTACTTCGCCAAGTCCTATGACCTTCCAAGTCTCCATGGATGTAGCCTACTATGAAATTAGGAGCCTTTTTAGGCATTGACCAGCTTTTTTATGGGATTTTTGGTATTTATCTATCCAAAGACAGCCAAGTAGCTGGCCATGATTAGGAGCCTTTTTTAGGCATTGACTAGCTTTTTTATATGGGATATTTAGTATTTATTTTTCCAAGGACCTGGCCGACAACGGTGGGCGGTCGGCTAGTTGTAGGGGAAATTCCATGAGTCTATAAATAGCAAGGCCTAGTATAGTCATTAGTCATCTGATCCGAGACTTGTGGGACAGGTCATAGGCTTAGGTGTTTCCTTTTGGAGGCCATGTTAGCTGTAACCGAATCTGGTTGTCTCACGATTGTGACTTAATCTCTCTTGATTATCCTTAATTATTTCTAATTACTCTTAATCATTGAAAGAACACAAGTGAAAGGTTACACCCTGTCACATGGGTCATCATCAAAGGATACGTCTCTTCAAAGGGACACATCTATTGATTAAAGGACACATCTATTGATTAAAGGACACATCTCTACGTCCAACGGACATAACTATTCATTCAAGAGTCACAACCTTTCGTCAGGGATGTGTCTCTTCATTTGTACCTCTTCAAGTCCTATTTAACGAGGCATTGTGTCTCGATGCAAACAACACAACTTTCCGCTCTCTAATTGTCTTTAATTCTTGTATTCAATCTTAGTCATGTCTCTTAAATTATTAATAGACTAGGAAGTCCTCATAGTGGTATTAGAGCAAACAATCTCCAACCTATAGGATACCCACAACCTAAAAACCCTAATCCTAACCCTAAAAATCAAAAACCCTAAATTAGCAAATTAACCTATGAATTAGGTATAGCAAGAGTTATATGGAAGAGCAAGAGAGAATGCCCCATCCAATTTTGGCCCCTTTGCCCAATTTTACATGATTAGTCATTTCCCCCAATTTTTTTACAAAAAAAACGATGGGAAGTAGAGACTCACACCAGGGTTGCATCCATGTGCTAGCAGGCTGCCCCATATTCCTTGGAGGTCTTGATCAGATCCTTCTAGGCTGAATCATCATCATCAAAGGGAGTGTCACCCTTTGGGTTCACAAGCGCTCACGTTTTTTGTAAACGTGACGTTTCACAAAAGAAAGAGAGAAAAAAATAAAGTGACTAAGTTATTAGCCTTATAATTTAAGGCGTACATTTAAGCCCTTCACACACGTGGCCCACCAGTTGGCTAATAGCCACTTAGGTAGGCCAACAACATATGTCAGAAAAAACCAACGTGGTGGCGTTTACGTAATGACTAGTCCACAGCCTCTCAGCGAGAAGCAAGAAAAAAACAAAGCACGCGCGCAGTCCCTGTATGTTGTTTTCGTCCTCACACACATGAAGAAAACACTTGTCGATCATCATCATGGCCTCTTCTCTACAAGGACACTTGCAGTTCCATCTTGGCAACATTCAATCTTTGTAAGCTGTCATCAGGTGTGATCTTTCCTTGTGCCTGTCAACATTAACATGTGGCATTTTTATGTCAGAGAGACCCATCGTTTCATCATCTTTAGAGCACAACACACCTTGGGTACTAATGTCACATTGTACGGGATGAAGGCACCTCTTTGGAGTTGAGATTAGTGAACCTTTTCAAGCCATCCTCAAGAAGGGAAAGGTTGTGGAGAGAATTTTCTTAATCAGCATATCCAAAGGAGAATCAAGGCCTCACACAAAGTGATGACGCCTCACACAAGGGCATAAAACATAGATTTATCTTCCACTTCTTCTCACTCACAAAGATCTCTTCATACATGATCTTCTCTTCCCTCTCTTGTGCCACTCAAGATAAAGAGATTAAAGCTTTCGCTCTCTCTCGCTCCTATGTATGCCACTTACACAAGCATAGAGATGAATGCATTTCACAAAGCAATTCTCACTAAGAAATCAAGATTTTTGGCTCTCTTGATGCTTCAAAGTGTCACTCTAAGAAGCAATGAATCATCTCAACAAACAAAAAATGCACAAATGAATCTTCCACACAAAATGTGATGAAATGGAAGCTAGTGAACAAATCAATCAACCATACCCACACACTTCTTGCATAGAGAAAGCTCCAAGAAGGGAAGCTCTGATACCATGTTATAAAACATGGTGAGCTTACTCACAATAAGATGAAGTGAAAAAAAGTTATGATTGAATACACTAACACAAGCTATCATTAATGCGCTTAACACATGAACAAGCTACACAAACATAAATAAATGAGACTCAAAAGCAATGGAATGTGCTCAAGAATCAGCCCATTAATAATATGATATAAACAAATGTTAATGAAGTGCTAATGAATAGAGTGTTTTCACAAAAGACCACTTAGTATATTATGCACTAAGCAAGTATGCAAAGTAGGCTCATCACACTCTCCACACCTTCTTCTAAGAAGATGTGTGTGAGACCTTGTTTATATAGACTCCATAAAGGAGAGGAGGGTGCATAGAGCCCTTGAATCTCTTCATCTCCCTTAGATTTCTCATGTGACTCACCTTATGCCTACATCAAGGGAATATACCTACTAGACCTACACCCAATAACTCTAGCAAATGAACCTTCTAACCTCAAAATAAGCAATTCTAAGGTACCACTAAGGATCCACTAAGATTAGCACCAAGGATGGATTTTAGATCACATAAATTCTAACACTCTAGTAACAGGTGCCCAAATCACCATACCATACATCTCTTGAATTTTTTGTATCTACAGTTATGGAACTAAGAATATGTTATATCACAAAAATCTTCTCACTTATATCTTCAACCTCCTTACCTGTGTATAGTTCCATGTTATAACTTTCAATTTCTTAAATGAAAATTTTCTTTTTATACTAGTCCTTTGCTATGTGCCACCCTAGTTTTCCACAGTAATTATACTTTACATCCATTTGATGTAAAGACCAACCAGTTGTAAGAATGACAGCTCTCATGGCGGTTGCCATTCTTACAACCGGCTGAATGTCGTCTCATAGTCTATCCCATAAGTCTGCGCATAGCCCTTGGCAACCAATCTTGCCTTGTACCTGCTCATTGAACCATCAGCATTGTGCTTGACTTTATAAACCCACTTATCATCCAATTGTCTTCTTTTCCTTAGGCAAAGGCACTAACTCTCATGTTGCATTTGCATCCAATGTTGCCATCTCCTCATCCATGGCATCTTCCCATTTCTTATTTTCAATTGCCTGCTCAAAGCAAGTGGGCTCAACCTCCTATATTGCTTTTACCATGTAAGCATAATGATGGACTATATATCCATCATCATATCTCAACCTATCAACAAGGTATCTAACCCTCGTAGACTTGCGTACACCTGGATCACTGCCAAGTGTCCTTAAAACAGCCTTGGTTTTTCTTATACCAGGAGTAACCACAGATGGAATGCCAAGATCCTCATCAAGGCTCTGCTCAGATCCACTAGAGCCATCATCCACATATGAGTAACCTGCTGACAGATCAGGCACAAAAGGTTGTTCTACCTTTTTCTTCCCTTTCCGTGATACATGTGTACCTACATCATTTCTCAACTTGCCTTGACCATGGGCTAACATTGGATCCACTACTCGAGGACTCCCCAGGTCCACTCATCACCTGTGATTGCTGCTCTACATGTGGTGCAACATCAGCACTTCTTACATCTATATCTTATGTTGCCTTCACTACTGGTACATACCAGCTACTCATCTCATCAAAGACATCTCTGCTTACTCGCATCTCCCAAGTGGTAGGGTTATAGTATCTATAACCTTTTTACTCCATAGAACAACCAATGAAGATGCATTTCTCTGCCTTTGGATCCAACTTTGTTCTCACTTCATCAAGAACATGTACATATGCAATACACCTGTGAGATCCCTCAGCCCCCTCCACGCACCGGATTCTCGGTAGCTGACAGCGGAAGTAGCCCCCTCATGTGCGGGGCAGAGTTTCTCACTCGGGGCCTCGCCCACGAATGTCCTGGCACGAGACTAGGCTGGTGGTCACTCCAAAAACCGAAACCGGGAAAATTTTCCATGCTTGGAAAGCGGGGACGATTCCACCTTTTTGAATTTTTCTTAACGAGTTTTCTAACGAGATCAAAATCTAAACTATCCTCCACCTAAATAAACCAGATAGAAGGAAACTATCACTGATATAATTTGATCATCTGAGCAATTCAACGCTTTTTTCCTAATCAAGATTAGGCACAGCTGTTGATCCACTCAATCGAGAAATTTATCAAAGAATTAACTATCTACTCGAATCCTAGCGTAATCCTAAGATTTTTCAGTTTGATTATTAAAACTCCACTGATTCCAGCCTAACCCCATCCGGCCCATGGGTTAGCCACCACCACCCTGCCGGAATCGGTAGATCCAAACAAGTATTCACCCACCCATAATTGAAATGCCTTTCTTAACTTTAGCTTTAGAAAACAGATACGCACACACTCCTCTTTAAAACTTTAATATATAAAAAAATCCATTGACAAATAATTTACTAGTTACACATGTCATACTTCAAAATTTCCATTGAGTCTTTGTTTCTCACAAAACAGAATCACTCTGGACTCTCCGTAGACCAGCGAGTCAACAACGAGATCCAGTGATAGATTACAATAACATTGGTCTGTCGTCATACAATATCTTCCTCGACATACGCATGGGTGTCCTCAGCACCGCGAGCCCGTGCATCGCCTGGTCAGAACCCTCCAGGATCCTCCTTAGGTGTCCTAGCACTTCACTCAGGGACCGCTTCGTCGGCCCTCGCCCATCATACCGCGGAAGCGCACCATTTTAACCATACCGAGGTTGGTCAAGACCTTGGCAGGCTTCCGCAAACACTCCCCGCCAGCTGTTGCAACCGAATTTCCCTTAGATAAACATATATGCCAAATGCTCCCTCCATCATTCTGGCGTAAGACGGTCCTTTAAGAAAACAGGGTTTCTATGCAAGTTTTCAGTTTTGATTTTTGTTTGAAAACTATGAATAATCTTAAATCCGTATCTCAATACTTCTAAATCCAGGTCTGAATTCCAAACAGAATTCCTCGAATTTTGTCAACTTGATCCTCAGATCAAAATCAAAAGTCTTAACTTAGTTTCAGATTCGGTGGGTGTTTTGAGTGCATTTTTCCTGAACTGAGCACATCGTCATTGACGAAGGAATTAGGTCTCTTGGTCAATAGTCAGAATCAGAGTTTGGGTCTGGAAAGGTGCTTCCTAAACTATCTTTCTCGAAAGGTACTATTTCAATTTCTCTTTTTCTAAATTTCGTTCGACGAATATTTGCTTACAGATTTCTAAAACATGAATTTCTTATGAGGAATAAAATAATCATTTATCTCAATCTTCGACTTCGATAGTTTAATTGAATTTTCTCCTTACCATCTTAGTGAATATGAAACGGTAGCATTTCTTCTCACAGATTATCTACTTATTCATTTTTCTAATTTTTGTGAAAATTAAACAGAGGATTAAGGAGAATCCTTATTTAATTATAAAGATTCTATATGCATCTAATTATGCATAAAATCCGATTCTGATGAAAGTCACACTTTTATCATCATAAAAAATCATTTATGATGAAAATCACTCTTTTAACATGAAGAATTTCTTTTATGCATTTATGATGAAAATCACTCTTTTAATAAAAAAATATCTTTTATGCACCCATTTATGCATAAAAACCATTTATGATGAAAATCACATTTTTAATATTAAAAAAATCTTTTATGCATCCATTTATGATGAAAGTAACACTTTTATAATTTAAAAAAATCTTTTATGCATACTTTTATGCATGAAAATCAATTATGATAAAAGTAACACTTTTATAATTAAAAAAATAATCTTTTATGCATACTTTTATGCATAAAAATCAAATATGATAAAAGTAACACTTTTATATAAAAAATAATCTTTTATGCATACTTCTATGCATGAAAATCAAATATGATAAAAGTAACACTTTTATATAAAAAAATAATCTTTTATGCATACTTTTATGCATGAAAATCAATTATGATAAAAGTAACACTTTTATAATAAAAAAATAATCTTTTATGCATACTTTTATGCATAAAAATCAAATATGATAAAAGTAACACTTTTATATTAAAAAAATCTTTTATGCATACTTCTATGCATGAAAATCAAATAAGATAAAAGTAATACTTTTATATAAAAAATAATCTTTTATGCATACTTTTATGCATGAAAATCAATTATGATAAAAGTAACACTTTTATAATTAAAAAATAATCTTTTATGCATAAAAATCAAATATGATAAAAGTAACACTTTTATAATAAATAATAATAATCTTTAATGCATACTTCTATGCATGAAAATCAAATATGATAAAAGTAACACTTTTATAATTTAAAAAAATCTTTTATGCATACTTCTATGCATGAAAATGACACTTCAGAATATAGAAATCATAAGGATTACTCTTTAAAAATAATGAAAGATAATACTTATTTCCAAATTTTGAAAAAATTTTGCCATAACCTCCTTTGTATGGTTGATCATTTTTTAATTTTTAAGTCTCTAAAATTAATTAGAAATGTACCAAGAGTATTTAAATCATTCTAAAGTAATATTTTTTTACTTATTTAAGAGAAACATTATGAAAAACTTGATTTTATTCATTAATCATTCTAAAGTAACATTTTTCTACTTATTTAAGAGAAACATTATGAAAAACTTGATTTTATTCATTAATCATTCACCTAGGATAAAGAATGGTTGGATTTACTAGAGAAGAGAGGGGAATGCCTTTTGCAATGAGGCATAACATCATTTGCAATGAAGAGAAGACAAAAATCATAAAAAACCATAAAATGAATGGAAAAGAGAAGAATCTCCAACTTACTAATGAATTTGAGAGCTTTCCTTTGGCTTGATGGTTTGAGGGTTCTACTCTTGTTTGAAACAAGAGTGGCCACCAATCTTTTGGAAGAGGGAAGGTCAAAAACTAATGAATTATGAGTAAAATTCACTGTTTTTGGTACTTGGGAGAGGCAGGGTAACAGTGCAAAACACTATTGAGTTTCAACAAAGAAGAGGGCTTCTATTTATAGGAAAAAGTGAGCTTCTAACCAAGCCAACTGATTCTAGAATTTTCCAGATCAGTTTGGTCAATTTTTAACCATTTTTAGGTCAGTTTTACTCACTTTTTGGATCTAGTTGAAACAGGAGAGAGGAGAGATAAAAATATCCCATTATTTGGGAGTTTAAAACTCATTCAAGTATGTGAAATAGGAACCTCCTTCATGAGAGAAATTTCCCCATGCAGAGGTGTCAAAAATACATCATTACTTCTAAATATCTCCCTTTTTTAACTATTAACCTTGTCCTTAGTCAACTCTTCATCTTATGTGAGTATTTACTCATTTTTGGGAGATTTTTCTTTTATTTCTTCATTTATCTCCTCCCTACATTTGGATAAATCTTCCTTAATTTAAAATTTTGAAAAAATCTTCACCCCCCAGGATAATGCCTCTTGAACAGATAATACTTAATTTCTAATATAATGCACATTCTGAAAATCTTTTTGAGCTTCTGTTTCAGGGGAACTTATTTTAATAAGATGAGATATTTTTTTATTTCTCAAGAAATCGCTAAACCTATTGGAGAAATATTCTCTCCCACCATCTAATCTTAGGCATTTTATTTGCATGCCTTTTTTCTTCTCGACCAAGGCTTTAAATCTATGAAAGTGATCAAACACCTCACTTTTCTTCTTCATAAAATAAACCCACACTTTCCTAGTATGGTCATCAATGAATGTAACATAGTACCTGCAACCTGCAATTGTTGCAGTCTTGGTCAGTCCCCATACATCTAAATGTATGAAATCCAATGGCCTTGCACTGACATGCTTTTCATGTGTGAAAGCATGTTTTGCCTACTTACCAAGTTGACATGCTTCACATACCTTACCTGCAATAATATTTTGGACCTACATAGACTTCACTGTACATTCACATGACCAATGTGTTTGTGCCATATGTCAATATCTACAACGAAACCTGTTCCATGTGCAAACATGGCTACCTTTATCTTAGGCATGTTCACATCCACCAAAGTAAACATCATCCTGCCATTTCTGTTACCCTTTACAACCAAGCGACACTTATTTTTGAAGTCTTCCACAAAACATCCTTGAGGATTAAACCACACTTGCAGACCCTGCTCAACCACAACCATTTGTCCAACAGAAACCAGGTTCTTTGTAATATTTGAAACATGAAGTACATAAGCCAAGTACTTCATTTTGCCATCCTGCATAGACAATGGCACTTTATCAACATGCGCAATAATGGGATGTGCAATATCATCACCTATTTCTATATAACTTGGTTTTTCCATTTTCTGCATATCTCTAAACCACTCAGCATGACGTGTCATGTGGTTAGAGGCACCAGAATCCACATACCATATATCTTAAGATCCTGACACATCCCCTGTTATGGAACTAAGCATGTGCTACATCACAAACAGCTGCTCGCTTCTTTCATCACCTCCATGTTTGCTAGATGACGCATAGTTGCCTTGCTACAACTTCCCACTTTTAATGTCATTCTACTTTTTGTAACAGTCCTTTGCCTGGTTTGCCACAGTAATAGCACTCTTTTCTATTTGCATTTTGATTTCTTTGCCAACCACCTCGGCCTCTTTGGCTCCCTCTGCCTCTAGACTGGTCTCTTCCACCTGTGTGTATGATTGCTATTGTAAATCATTGGACCGTTGTTATCCAGAATTCTAATTTCCTTGTCGGCCACCACCTTGGCCTCAACCATGGCCTCTGCCTCTACCTGATCATATCCAAAGGAGAATCAAGGCTGCATCACCTAAAGCCTTTTCTTCTATGATCAGCATGGATATCAAGTCCCTAAATTTGGGAATATTCTCCCTAACTGCAATGGAGGTCTTGAATGGCTTATACTCTTTGCCAAGCCCATTCAGACAGACACTCACCAAATCATCATCTTCCACTAATACATTGATAGACCCAAGGGATTCAACAATACCCTTGATCTTTAAGGCATATTCATTGATGGACATACTTTTCTTTTCCATAATATGCAACTCTTGCTTTAACTGCAACTTCCTTGTCTTTGTGCTAGTCTGGAACATCTGAACCAAATTTTGTCATGCAACTACTGGAGTGTTTGCATCTTGTATGTGTTCTATCATAGCGTCTTGTATGTGTTCTATCATAGTGTCTGTGACACTAATTGAAATCTAGCACATGACTTTTCTTACACCCTGATTCCAATCTTTGAATGCCTTTATATCTGTAGAAGTGGCATTCTCCTCAGATAACTCTGGAGGCTCCTCACATTCTACATAATCCCAAAATCCTTTACCCATTAGGAAATTGGTCATTCTGAACTTCCAAGTAAGAGATAATGTAGTACTGCTTCCTTCCTCTTGCTTGTTCTTGCCTCTTGCTTGCCTCCTTAGCTGTCACACGAACCAAGCTCTGATACTATAGAGAGAATGTGGGGAAGAGGGAGAGCTTCAAACCCTAGCAAGCAAACACACACACGCACAAGAGAGAGCAAGACACAAGAAAGAGAATGTGGGGAAGAGGGAGAGCTTCAAACCCTAGCAAGCAAACACACACAAGAGAGAGCAAGACACAAGAAAGAGATGGATGGCTGAATTTTCTTCTATCTTCTTCTTCTCTACTCAACCAACATAACATAAAGATAAGAGTACACACTATATGGGTTAGTACTCAACTACTACAACTCAACTACTACAACATACAAGGGTTGGTCCATAATGTGAACCTGACTAAATGAGCTGGCGCTATAACTATGCGAGTCTCTAGTAATCCAAAATCGCTATCACATAGCTTGTCATCCCACTGACCGCATATCACCCATAATCTTACCAACCATGCCAATGGTGTAGATGCGGAAGTTATCACCCAAGCAGGTCATCAATGTCCGCCGTAGCACTAGTTGAGCTCGATATCTCAACACAAGATCGACACCAAATGTTTGAAACATTGTGATATTTGGCATGTTTTGACTGCTTTCTATGGGAGAAAACCTTGAGATTTGAGGCCCTTCTCTCGCTCGTTCATTAGAGCTATGCTTAAAGATAGGAAAGTTAAGTGCCTTCTTCATAAAAGTTAAGGTGATGTTTACAAAGCTAGTTTGTGAACTTAGAGTTCAGAGAACCAGGTGTGAGGACCATGGCAGGTCCTATTTTTAACAGTACGTGTTCATTGTTCCTCCACACACATCTATGTTTTGTTGGCTCATTTTTTCCCAAAGGTCCTCACTAGAGGTGGGTCTAAAGGATTCCAGCCTTCTTAATAGAGGATCACTCTATTGAGTGTTGGTTATTTGCTAGGATGGAAGGCATGGTGGGTTTGAGGAGGTCTAGTTTGATGTACTACAAGTGACTATATTGTCGTTTCCAATAATTAGTCCATATTAGGTTCATATCAAAAGGTGTTCTTAGATTAGGTCTTAGAATGGTTTAAGAAAAAATTTTCTTTTTTTAAAGTTGCTACTAGGCTCATGTGTCCAAGTTCACATCTAAAGAGTCATGTCTACAAGATTATGTCTCCAATCTTGCATCTACAGGTTCACGTGTGCCTCGGCTCACATATGTAGGTTCACATCTATAGGCTTTTTTATCTAAGTTCACACCTCTAGACTCACGTCTATAGGATCATGTGTCCAAGTTTACACGTGTAAGCTCACGTCTATAGGATCATGTGTCCAAGTTTACACGTGTAAGCTCATTCCTTTTTTGTACAAACTTGGATTACGTCCTTTCCTAATCTAAAACACGCCTATCCATGGCACGAAAATCTAGAAACAGTGCCTATGATGGGGTTGGTGTGCACTTATTAGGTAATAAGTGTACTTGTAATTTCTAAATAATTATAGGAATAAGAATTTTCCTTGTTGGTAATAAGTGTACATATAATTTCCAAATAATTATAAATATAAGAATAATTAGAACAAGGTGGGTGTGCACTTCTTGGGGTAATAAGTGTACTTATAATTACCAAATAGTTATAAAGGATAAGAATTTTCCTTGGAATTTGTAGCCAGTACAAATTGTATAGAATATCTTCCAAGGACATAGGTAAGTGTGTCCATAGTACAGGTCTTTATGGTTGTAATAATTGGTCTAGGTATATCTACCTCTAGGCTCAAGTCTACAAGCTCACATCTAAAGATTCGCATGTCCAAGCTCATGGCTCACATATGTATAGATTCACGGCTCACGTCTCAGGTTCACATCTATAGGCTCATGTGTCCAAGTTTATGTCTTTGTGTGTGGGACTATGGGCTTATGTCCCCTACCTTAGAGCTAGTTTAGCTTGGCTTTTGTAAAAATTTTGGACTTAATGGGGTGTGTTTAGTATTTTTAATCTTAATTAATGGTTATGATGCAACTAATTAAGTGGTTTTTTATTATTTTTAGATGATTTTCCATGCTTCTACTCTACCAATTCCATAATATGCAAGAATATATTTTTTTTAAAAAATATGAAATGCATGAACTAAAATTGATAATTTCACTCTAATTTAACCTAGTGGAGCTCAATGATCATGTTTTTGGAATGGATTCCACTCCTAATCTTAATTTCTAAGCTAATTCTTAGATTGAAGTAATGAAATCTAAGCCTCTTGGGCTCCAACTTCATGCAAATCACCAAAAAATCAAGGTTTTACCCTACCAATAGATAGACATACATTGCCCTAATGAAAAGTAAACTTCAAATGAAAATTAAAATCAACAAACCATCATGTCTAATACTTCAAAACTGTATGTTTTTTGGAGTGTGACCTCCTAATCTCACCGGGTGATCCCAATAGCTTAGAATGGATGGGAAAATAGAGCTAAGCCCTATGCTAGTCCCTAGTAGTGAGCACCAAATATTTTCAAGTCAAGAGCTTACCTTAGACTTGCATGTGTCATTGGGTTTTACCTTAGAGTCATAAAATGTGACTTCCCATGTGGGTGTACTAGCTCATCCATCATGTTCTCACTCCTTATCATACTTGAATGTTAATTTGCTAAAGGGATGAAGTGAGAGCTCTCATTGCCTAGATGATGGAGGTAAGAAGAGATCCATCTTCTTGTAATGGTTGTCTCTCACAAAAAGTGGGGGAAGAAGAGGAGTAAAACCTATAATCAAACCTATCTAGCATGCATCCATCAAGCAAGCAAGATTTAAAGGCATACAAGTAAGCAAGAAGAGGGAAGAAGGAGATCTGATAAGAAAACTATTGTAAAGGAATGATTATTACCTATTGTCAAAGATTACTTGTTATCAAAGATTACTTATATATACAAGTGGATAGTTTTCACACTAGGCTGGCCAAACTTAAAAATTATATGGCCCCTATTACCAGTCATAATAAGAAACTATGTACACTAAGTCTGTAGACTTTCCCTATTTGACATTAAGCACATGGTAATAGATAAGTGCTCATAAGATGACAAAGCACACTAGGCTGGCCAAACTTAAAAATTGTATGGCCCCTATTACTAGTCATAATAAGAAACTATGTACACTAAGTCTGTAGACTTTCCCTATTTGACATTAAGCACATGGTAATAGATAAGTGCTCATAAGATGACAAAGCACCTTATGGTAGGTTGGGCGAGTGAAACCATGTCAACCAATAGAGTGGTTAACATTGAGGAATATGGTATTATCCAATAATTACAAACTTTTCTCGGGGTAAATATAGTGAGAGGTGATGAAGTATGGCAATGTACTCCTCTACTAAGGGTAATGGGGTGCTATCAAAAATTCTATATTCTTCTACTAACTATAATTTCTCCATTATCATTGACAAGCTAAGGTTTGATGCGTAGAAAAGGATTAATGATCTAAACTTATTTCAACCACAAATTTCCTCTTGGTTTGCAACTATTATCTTGTGACCATAAGAAAATATGTTGATATGGTTGAGACTGAAGTAATATTTCTTGAACTCCAAAACAGCATAGCTCTTCCATATCTCTATCCAAGGCCAAATGCATAAAAGCTATGCTCATCACTTCTTAAGTATGGGGTAAGGTCTAGTTCTGAGCCATAGTAAGAGCTTGCATCATTTCATAACTAATTTACTAACATGTTTCCTTTATTTGTTTTCCTATCAAACTACTGAATTACTTTTTAAATCTTAATCTTTTTACCATATTAGTTTATAACATGACTTTCCAAATAATGTAAGCTCGCTTTTACGGTTAGTGTATATAAACCTACAATGTGGGAGGTACAAGCTCAAGAAATTTATCCTTGTAAAATGAAATCTCCTAAGGATAAGGATTTGTCTCCCTATAGGTTATATTTCTTCGCCGCTAACCTTGGCTTCTTTATAATCATTATACGATGAGAGTGAGGTTCTCTTAGATATATGCTTTGTTATCTTAAGGTTATATTAATGAAAAAAAATTTCGAGGCTTTCTCTTTTGGATAAAATTGATGAGTACATGAGGATGAGGGATAATGTATGAAGCATAACCTTAGAGCAAATGTTTACAAAGGTCAAAGGTGTAATCACCAAGCAGTAAAGTATCAAAAGAATTCAACCAAGTACGTAGAAGCCATTCGTGGAGAATCAATCTGGTAGTAGGTGAGAGATCATGGAGGAGAGAATGTAGCCTGGTTGATGAGCTAGAATCAAGGAGATAATTATGGACAGGTGGCGGTGATCTTTGAGGTGGATTCCCGACCTCATTATAATCAAACTGTGTACCAGCACCTATTTAAGAGGCAACATCTAATGAAAGAAAAGCTCAAGTTTTATATCATTATGTTGGCCTTTTGTTGATTACTTTGCTTACTATTAATCATTCAATGCTATGCATGCTTATGTTTAATCCACTATGCTGATCCTTGTATTCGATCTGCCATGAACTTCAACATGGTATCAGAGCGAGGTTATTCATTTTGTCTTCTGCCTACTATCGACTAAATCTCCACTTCACTGTTCATTTTTGTCTTATGCGATCAGCTGTAGTAGTGACCACCTACTAAATAACGACTACATCAAGTCCTTCTACTTATTACTGACCACAATAATTATTGCGCTCTTCCCCATCGATCTCTTGTAGCATGCTCTATCTGCATTTTCTACTGCACAGCACGTCACGGAGCACACCGGCTTCCTTATCAGCTACATCAGCACTATACTGCAACCAACAAAGGTTACATGCCCTGTTCGTCTCTCAGCTAGAGCACCCTCCTCAGCTGTGCTGATTGTCTTTCCACCATCAGCCAAATCCGTGTGAAAACATGGATCTAGGGCGGCTCATAGTAAGAGATTATAAACATGCTTGAAGAGACTAATAAGATAATTAAGAAAATAATTAAGATACTAACAACATAATGATAATAATGCTCATAAGAAAACCACACAATGTCATACATTAGAGTTGATCCAAATACATCATTTTATAGCTCTCATGGAACTCTCAACTCACAAGATGTGTGAACCCTAGTGCCAACCATGTGTCCATAAATTCTCACACTACATGTGCTCCCTTGCAATTTCCATGTGATACCTTTTTGACCTTTGACTTCACCTTTTACAAATGACCATACAAATCAACCTTTGACATTAACCCTTAGTCTATTAGCTTTTCTAATGTGCATGCTTCTTCTCTTACTCATATGACTCACTCCCTACCTTTCTTGTGCTCCATGGCAAAACATTTCTCAACAACCCCCCTTTGTGCCACATTTCTAGGCTACTGCATGATGGTCGGATGTGAGGTTACAACAATTCCATCACCCCCCCTCATTTCTAACTTGGTTGGGTAACTCAAAGGCTCTTTTGGCTTGTTTACTCTCTAGATCAAAGGTTATTTTTAGAGATAGTTGGGTTGATTTTCACTCCCTCCCAGAGTGCTACTTTTGTAAGATTCCTCCCTCCAAATTTTGAGGTGTAAAGGTGTAAGAACCTCCCCTTCTATTCTTGTAATTATTCCCCTCTCTGAAATAGAAGAAAGATCTTATTTTACCCTATTTTGGCTTAGAGAGAGAGGTGATTCAAAATTGAGATATCTTTGGATACAAAAATTCTCCTAGTGTCTAAAATGGATTCCCCTGAATTAGAAGTTCAAAATGAACTTTCCAATGTGCATTAGGAAATAATTGAAAATGGTATAAGGGACCTTAGCCTAAGGGTCTACATTTTCAAAAAAAAATTAGATTATGGTCCAATTAAGGTTTCAATGGGACAATTGGATTAATCCAAGTGTTGGGATGAGATAAATCCAAAAGAATAAAAGAAAATATCCAAAAATGAGTAAATGCTCACATAAGATGAAGAGTTGACTGAGTATAATGTTTATTAGTTAAAAATTATGAGATATTATAAAAAAATGAGATATTTTGGTATAATAATGCATTTTTGACACCTTGCTAAGGAAAGGGGGACTCTTGAGGTAGGCACCTATTTCACATGTGTAGAAGGGTTTTTTATTCAAAAAAATTGTGATATTTTTTTCTCTCCTCTCTCCTGGATCAAACCAAATCAAAAAGGGAGCCAAACTAGTCCAAATCTTGTCCAAATTGAGTCAAACTGAACCTGGAAAATTCTAGAACCCAGTTGGACTTGATTAGTGGCCTCCCTCACCTATAAATAGATCCTTAGTCATTTGTAATTAAATATTGGAGCTATACCATGCCAGTATTATATTAAAATAATCATATTTTCTATTATCCTTTAAATTTTTCTCTCTTGGGAGCTTGGAGCTCTCTCTCTCTCTACAACAACTCTTGGAGTTGCTCTTCTCCTCTTGGTGGACCAATTGATTGGTCGGGGGCTTCACTGCAATTAGAGAATCAAGCCAAACTTGGAGGTAAAATCAATTTTTATGGTTTTTTCTAATTTTCTCAATAACTTTCTTCCTCTCAACCCCTCTCAAGCTTGAGAAGCTTTCTAAATGATTGTTTTAATTCAAATCAAGCTTTCCCTTAAAGTCTTAATGTTTAATTAAGAGAAATTTTATCTTTACGCTTATTTGTAATGCTTTCTTGAAGCAAATCTCTCTCTCTCTCTAAAAGAATAGCCATATTTATGGCTAAATCCCTTGAAAAAGGATACTTCTCAATGATAGTCTCTTAATTCAAAGAAGCTAAACTATAAGCTTAATAAGCTAGATATTAAGAAAATGATATTTTCATGATTTTGTGCTGTTAAAATAATGGTAAATTATTTCAAATTATTTATGAGTAGTTGAAAACTACTCTAATTCATTTTAAATGAGAAACGGATTATCCTAACAACTTGGAAAAAGAGGAATGCTGAAATTAGTTTAATCTAGTGAGATAATCATAGTTATGTTTAATTTTATGGTTAAAATTATGATTTAAATTCATAGTTTGAATTTAAGAAAAAAGAGGAACTACTATCATATTTTCATTACAAGCTTTTATTCTTTTAGAAAAAAAATTGAGAGTTATCAGTAATAGCAGCGAAGCTATGGCAAAATTTTCAGAAAATAATACATATCTTATTTTTATGCATAATGCTAAAAGATGACTTCCTACCATATTCTAGGATTAAGAGAAAAGATGATTTTTCTTACATATTAAATATTTATACATAAATATTTAATTAAGAGAAAAGATAAATTTTTGGTAAATTTATTTTTATGCAAAAAGAGGAATTCCCATGATATTCGAGATCCAACCAATTAAATGCTAAAAGAAGAATTTTTTGCTTAATTCAAATTATGAGTATTTATCAAAAGTGGAATTTTGAGTATTATTATTTTTATTGAGAAATATGGGTAGAATTGATTTTTGTAAATCCCATGAATCTTTTATTCAAAAAGAAGAATATTGAATATATCTTAATTGAGAAATTTATGAAAGAATGTGAAAATATCCATTGAGAAAACTTGGATAATTCTTATTCAAAAAAGAGAATCTAGAATCCCTGGGAGAATCGAGGATCCAATGAAGTAAACGGAAGTTTAGAATTAATTCTCCTTCATGAACCTTAAGGAATGAAAATACAATACTTAAATGCTCTTTCTGAGTTTTTACTATATTCAATTCTGATAAGGTTTATTTTCCCTTTTTAAACCTTCAACAACACTCTGATACGTAGATTCAATGGGAACGAGAAAAAGTACCTTTAACTAGGCCAAGCAATTGGCAGAAACTTATAAAAGTCCTATCAGTATCGAAAGTAGAAAACGGTACTAAAAGTGGATGTAATAAGATGTGATGTGGATCTCAATGAATGTAAATGAATGTGATGGGATGGAAATGGATGCGATGTGATTAGATGAGATGTGAATGTGAAGAGAAGATATAAATGTGATGTGATAAGATGTGAATGTGATGTGATGAGATGTGAGTGGATGTGATGAGATGTGGATGAGATGTGATGTGATGTAAATGGATGTGGATGTGAATGTGATGAGATGTGATGTGATGTAAATGGATGTGGATGTGAATGTGAGGAGATGTGGATGAGATGTGATGTGATGTAAGTGGATGTAGATGTGAATGTGAGGAGATGTGGATGAGATGTGATGTGATGTAAATGGATGAGAATGAGTTGTGAAGTGATAGTTGTGCATGTGAATGAATGGATGGATGTGGATAGATGAGCATGTGAATGAATGGATGGATGTGGATGGAATGAATGGATGGATGTGGATAGAATGAATGTGATGTGATGTGGATGAAATGCATGTGATGCGATATGGATAGATGTGGATGGAATGTATGTGATGTGATGTGGATGCAATGAATGTGATGGATGTGAATGGGTGTGATGGATGTGAATGGGTGTGATGAGATGTAAATGGATGTGAATGTGATGTGATGAGATGTGAATGGATGTGATGTGATGTGATGTGATGTGATGTGATGTGGACATGGGTAGATGTGAATGGATGAGATGTGATGAGGATGGATGTGACGTGATGTGATGAGGATCTGAATGAATATAAATGGATGTGATGTAATGTGAATGGATGGATGAGATGTAAGGTGGATGAATGTGATGAGATATGGACCTAGATAGATGTGAATAGATGAGATGTGATGAGATGTGAATAGATGAGATGTGATGAGATGTGGACCTGGATAGATGTGAATGGATGAGAGATGTGATGTAGATAGATGTGATGTGATGTGATGTGGATCTAGGTAGATGTGAAAGGATGAGATGTGATGTGATGTGATTTGGATCGGGGTAGATGTGAATGGATGTGATGTGATGTGGATATGGTTAGATGTGAATGGATGAGATATGATAAGGATGGATGTGACATGATGTGATGAGGATCTGAATAGATATAAATGGATGTGATGAGATGTGATGAGGATCTGAATAGATATAAATGGATGTGATGAGATGTTATGTGGATGAATGTGATGTGATGTGGATAGATGTGATGTGGATGAATGTGATGTGATGTGGATAGATGTGATGAGATGTAATATGATGTGATTGGATGAGAATGGATGAAGACGATGCGAATACATATGATTTGATATGGAATAAGCAATGTGAATTGATTTAGAAGAATAAGGAATACCGAGAAATGATGTGGAACAATGTGGAAAGATGAGAATTCGTTAGAAACTATATTTATGACCTGTTTTTAAATGACTGTTTTATGTCAAGAATGCTGGGGAAGCATTTTGACCATCTTGTGAATGAGGTCGTGGAGACCTAAGTGATAAAGTTGCAAGAGCTGAGACGGGGAGTCAATGGAGGACATCTCGCGTAGCAAGGTCGTCCGAGGTCTTGACCAGCCTCGGTTCAATTTAAATGGTGAGCTTCCGATACGGTGGATGAGGGACCAAGGAAGCGACATGAGTGAAGCGCTAGGTGACTTGCGAAGAAGGAGCCTAGAGGGTGCTGACCATACGGTGCTTGGGCTCTAAGTCGCCGAAGATACCCACGCGTACATCGGGGAAGAAAATGGAACAAGGTGTTAGAGTTGTTTTCTGAACTCGGGCATGGATCTAGTTGATTAGCCTTGCTGATCCTCAACGGATGAGTCCATGGCTCTTTTATATGGATCTGTTGGTTGAGCTTGCTGATCTTCAACGAAGAGCCCATCTGGATTTTTCTTATGTGATTATATTTTCGGGTACTATGAGCTAGGAACTATTGAAAAGGCCCCTCACAGTGAACAGGTGGTGAGCGTTCTGGTTGCCAATGATGCCACAGGTACATCGATGAAGGAATGATTGGAAATTGAATTTGAGCTAGATATTTTGGAGGATTATGATCAGTGATACTATGGTTTCATTAAAAGATTGTTTTAAAGATAGCTGAATCTGTGAAACATGCAATTTCATATTGGGTGTGTAAGTGGTGTGACTATCTTGAAGTTTGCTTGAAGCGCCGGCTCTAGGGGGCCTGGGAACTCTTTTCCCTGGTACCCGGGGCAAAACATAAACAAATTCCTAAATGGATCCTATCACTACAGTGGTTGGGGGCGGTTGGCTAACCCATGGGATTGGATGGGGTTAGGTTGGACTGATGGATCCCTAAAATGAGAATCAATTCTGTTATGTTACGATAGATGAAGTAAATCCCGGATAGTCCTTGTTCTATGGAAAAGAATCAACTCTTGATGAGGAAAAAAGTGTTGGTCTCTATGATTCAAGTGCACGTCTCTTCCTTGATCTGACCATGTGACTTACGGGTTCGGTCGGATGAGTTTGGTTGGTTAAGACCTTGACTACGTTATAATAAAATTTCCTGGAGGAATCGCCTATGTTTGCTGGGCGAGGGAAGTTTTTCCGGGTTCGGTTTTGGAAGAATCGAGGGATTAGTCTCTTGTCCGGATATCCGTGGTGGTGGGGGGCGAGGCTTCGAGTGAGAGGCTCTATCCTATTGAAGAAGTGCTACTTCCGCTGCTAGTACCCCAGAATTCGTTGCGCGGAGAGGGCAGGGATCTTTCAACTTTGGTTACTTTCTAGTGGTCGAGTGTTACAACATTTCAAATGATTTTTGGCCTACTCATTTGGTGGCCTTTACAATGTTATCTTGGGTAGTGAGGCAATTTTTGTGTACTTATTTGGCCGCTTTCTTGGGGACGCCATTTTTCAATGTAGTTTTGTTGTGAAAGTTACTATGCTCATTGATGTGCTTTCTAAAGTCTCTAGCTCTCCTTGGCTGCCTACTGCCGTGTGCACTACTATTATTGGTGCTAGGCTATGACACCTTTCTTATTTTCTCTCTAATGCCGGTGGATCTACTTGATTATCGCTTTGTTGGGTGCATCGGATGATGTTGATATTGTGGTTCAAGCTCTACTTTAGTTTCTCGCTTCTTCGCTCTCTCGCTACGTCTAAATTTTATTTTGTGTCACTTTCTTTTAAGATGCTGCTCTGGCTTGTGTGATGCCACACTAATGTAGGAGCTTGTGTACTGCAAGTCAACAAATCTCTATGGGTTACATGGATTGTTAATAGTCTCGTGGTGGCTACTTTTGCTAATGATAGTAGCTTGCTGCATATTAAACCTAGAAGCAGTTTGTGCTGAATTGGAATAGCTTGCCGGCCTCTATTTTGTAGAAATGATGCTTCCTATAGTCACCTTGCCTTAATGGAACCCTAAGACATGTAATAGGCCTGATCTCTCAGATCCGGATGTTTGGAGTGCTCCATATCTTTTGGAAAATCCAAGGTACTTCCTCACATATTCTCCTTCTTCATATCTTCAATGGTTAGCAAATCCTAATGCGAGAACTCCAAGCTCTCTAATTCGACTACAAGCCAAATGGAAGCATTAAATAAAAAGAAAATGCCCTAATCCTAAGCTCTAACTATGGCCAACCCTCTGATACCATGTTAAAACATGGATCTAGGGCGGCTCATAGGAAGAGATTATAAACATGCTTGAAGAGACTAATAAGATAATTAACAAAATAATTAAAAATTAACAACACAATGATAATGCTCATAAGAAAAAACAACACGATTTCATACATTAGAGTTGATCCAAATACGTCATTTATAGCCCTCATAGAGATCTCAACCATGTGTCCATAAACGCTTACACTACATGTGCTCCCTTGCACTTTGCATGTGCCACCATTTTGATCTTTGACTTCACCTTTTATAAATGACCATACAAATCAACCTTTGACATTAACCCTTAGTCTATTCCTTTTCATAATGTGCATGCTTATTCTCTTGCTCATGTGACTCACTCCCTACCTTTCTTGTGCTCCATGGCACCACATTTCTCAACAATATGTGTGCCACTTTGTCTTCTAATCGGTGCTCTACTTTAGTCGACATCTGAGATCAAGTATATTAGCATCAGCATCAAGGTACAATACAAAAATGGAATCAGTCAGACAACCTATTATTGATTCTTGACGACGACCTACTAAATCAGTCAAACAAGTCGACGACCTGCTCTGCTGACAACAATCGAATGACCTACTCTGCTAACAATCCAACGACCTGCTCTGCTGACAATCAAATGACCTGCTTTGCTAGCAATCCAATGACCTATTGGGTGCTGAAGTCTGATAACCCACTATACTGACAATCAACGACCTACTTTGTTGATCGCTATAATGACTTGCTCTAACAATTGCCACCTGTTGTGTTGCCACACTTGCTGCTGACTTTCTTGGACGGATTTACTTTTTTTGGCCAAGTTTACTAAATCAACTAACAAAATTTGAATGCGAATGAAAATGCTAAATTAGCTATCTGAATTAGATGTCTAAATCAAGTGTCTGAATCATCCATCTAAATTGGCTCTTAGAGTCAACTATTTACATCAGCTGGCTGAATATGCATCAGTTGCCGCCTGAATCAGCTCTCGGAGTCAGCTATCTACATAGTTGACTAAATCAGCTCTTGGAGTCAGCTATCTACATCAGTTGGTTGAATCATCTGTTGGAGTTAGACTCTCGGAGTCAGCTCTCTCAGTTAGTTAATTGAGTCAGATTTTGAAGTCAGCTGCTTGAGTCAGATTTCGGAGTCAGCAAATTGAGTGAGGTTAGAGTTAGCTATCTGAATCAACTGTCTGAGTCAGCTCTCTGACGACTCAGCTATCTAATTCAACTATCTGAGTCAACTCTCGGACTCAGTTGTCTGAGTTAGCTGTCAGAATCAGCTGTCGAAATCAGATTTTGTTTCATATTTTTAGATTTTGTTCCACATTTATTCTCATGCATATCTAATTATGGGAGGGCTCATTTACTTAAACTATTTGGGATTAATCTTTGTACTTATTTTCTTGTAAAGGAACTAGACACTGCCTCTCTGAGGTAAAGAGACTAGACACTGCCTTTCTGAGGTAAGGCCTTCCCTATGGCCACCACCACTAAGATAAATTTTCATTAAGGCCTTCCCTATGGCCACCACCACTAAGATAAATTTGAAGGAACAAGCTTTCATACATACCAAACTAAGATTAAATTTTCATTAATAAGAAAGGGATTGTGGAGAATTACCAATGGAAAGGGGAAAAATCCTGGACACTTCGAGAAATATTGCTACACTAAGAAGAGGCTATCTACAAACTTGGTGGAGGTTGAAGATGAAGAACCTGCTGGATGTTGTGGCCTCTCATGAGGCCAATTTTGTTGTTATTGATTGGGCTCTCTAAGTGCTCATAAGGATCCTAACTCATATGTAAATCACATATGCCAATTGAATCCTCTCAATTTGTAAACTAATGGACCAAATTTAGAGTGAGATCATGTTGGGGCTTAGGTGCCCAAATGAGTCTACTGCCAATGCAACTGGGATGAGTACGAGTTTGGGAGCATAGGAGTTGGTACAGGTGTGGTCAAGGTATGTAGCTTCCCATGGTACTTTGAGGGTCATCAATTTGAGTAAAAGTTTGGGGGCATAGGAGTTGGTACATGTGTGACCTATGTAGCTTCCCATGGTACCACTACCACGGTTGAGGGTCATCAATTTGAGAGAGGAATTGTTGGGTAAAATTTATGAGTATATGAGGATGAGCGATATTATATGAAGTATAACCTTAGGGAAAATGTGTGCAAAGGTCAAAGGTGTAATCACCAACAAGCAGTAAAGTATCAAAAGAATTTATCCAAGTAGGTCGAAGCCATTCGTGGAGAATCTGGTAGGTGGGAAATCATGGAAAAGAGAATGTAGCCTGGTTGACGAGCTAGAATCAAGAAGAGAATTATGGAGAGGTGTGGCCATGATCTTTGAGGTGGATTCCCGACCTCATTATTGATGTAATCAAACTATGTATCTGTGCTTATTTAAGAGGCAACATCTAATGGAACAAAAAGCTCGAGTTTTATATCACTATGTTGGTCTTCTATTGATTACTTACTGCTAATCATTCAATGTTGTGTATGCTTATGTTTAATCCACTATGATGATCCTCGTATTTGGTCCACCATGAACTTCAACATCTCTCTATCTCTTCTGGCTCTCCATAGAAAGCATCGTTTAGAATGAAAAAGGTTATCCCATATGTCCTTCATAACTCATTCTCTGGCTAGATGAAAACTAGTGGATAATCTTTGATAGGCAAATGCTTTCTATCCTTGCATTCATCAAACCCTATAAGACCTGATAACCAACTAGACATCTTTCCTACATCCAATACCATTTTTATCAAGAATCCTTATGATTAAAATTTATTATTCTCTCATGGAAATATGGGAAAAGGCAAACATAGATCATTATTTAAATTTTTCCAGGAACTAGATCCATTACCTAAGAACTCAAAAATGCTTGAATTATCCAATCTCTATAAAATTATTATTCACACATCATATAGCAATTTTAGAAACTCACTCAAGTTAATTTACAAGAATCCTATTTTCTTAAGATAAAAAGGAAACAAAAGTTTTTATTTCAATATTTATTTATGTACAAGGAGATTCATTGATCTAGGGCTCCTCAAACCTCCTCCTTTGCTCTCTCTTGAGCTCTCTCGTCTTTTTATTAAATATCCCTAATATACTCTGTAGTCCACATGCCATGATAGGCACAATTCATAACTCGACAAGGGGCACGTATCTTGTGTGAGGGGTGGTACAAAAAAGCTAATGATCCTATAAATTCTTTGGTATGAGGTCCATATAAATGAAGCTTGGGAGCTCCTCTGATCCTAAAAAAGATCATATCTAGACATAAATTTTCTCTATGCATTCCATCCTGGTTATAATAGGCATTGATAATAGTACACCCCCTAGAACCAATGTGTTAACAAAGTCTCTCATATCCCTCTCAATTGACAAGTCTGCAATATAGAAAAACAAGTCATAGTCATACCTTTGGCCATCTGGACTAATTCTCTCGTAAGGCCAAATTATCCATCATTATCCACAATCACTAATCTCGTAAGCCTATCACATAAGTTAAAAATATGACTCAAATCCAATCCAAATAATCATTCTAAAAAAGAAAAACTCAAACCTGGTCGTCCAAAGAAATGCTCCTGCCTTTCAAACATATACTAGGTTTTGGAGGCATATCAACCATATCAACCATAATGTCACCAACTATGCCAGTCAAACATATACTAGGTCAACCATAATGTCACCAACCATGCCAGTGGCATAAGTGCAAAAGCTATCACCCAGGTGGGTCACCAATGTCGCGTAGCACTAGTTGAGCTCGATATCTCAACAATAAAGCCATGTGTGCTAGCATCATCATGGAGAATAGTAACATCTTACAATTTCTTTTGTTCCTCAAAAGACAGTGAGATTTGCTTTTACCTTAATAGTCCAAATACTCGTTACCCTCTTGCCTTGTCATCTTCAATGATGTGCAGCTTTGCCATGTTCATGTTCTTGTTCTTCTCTGAAAAATCCATTGCAATATGGCCCTCTTCATTGCACATGCTATAACACTGAATGACACGAGGCTTGGAGTCCCTTTTCCTTGTAAGGCTTGCTAGAATTGTCATCCCTCTTGACATTATTGTCATTGTTGTTTACCTTTGGTTTGTCAAATTTCTTTAAAAAGAATTTTGATTTTTGGGATCTTATCACTTAATGTTTGGAATTCTTTGCCTCTTTTGGAAATCCATTTTTTCCTCTCATAATTCACGGCTTAAGAAATGGCATAGCTAAGGGAATATGGATGAAACATATTTATGTCAACTCTAATAGTGGATTTACTTCAGCTCTAATAGTGGATTTACTTCAGCTCTAATAGTGGATCTGAGACCTACTATAAATTTCCTCTTTTTCTCCTTCTCATGGACCTTGTCTATGGCTTGCAATTGAAGAAGGGTATACAAAATCTATCAACATAGGCGGATAAATACTTTTCTCCAATTGGTGTAAGATGTCCAATTGTTACCTAGCCCTAGCCTTGTTTTGTGGTGGAAGAAAAATCTTTTAGATCAACTTCTTAAAAGATCTCCAAGTTTGGGGTATGTGACAGCTATTCTTGGTGACATTCCACCATATAAAGCAACACTCTCCATCACGAGATGGTTAGTAGGAGGACTTGATATTCAAAGAATTTTTCACTCGAATAGTAATCATCAAGCTAGCTAAGCCAAGAAAGTAAAATGTGTTTATCTTTGTTGCCATCTTGAAAAGTGAAAGCTATATGACTAATCTTATGACCCTTCCTAGAATCTTGAGCATGTAATGTGCCTCAACAGTCCTACTGTTTTGAGAGATGTAATTGCGGTGTTGTGTGTATGTGGGAAAGCACCCTAGTGGTGCAAGATATTGTGGTGAGATAGGAATGCCACATGTAATATTGCATGGTGTGTGTGAGAGTTGACCAAAAGAGTGGAAAAGGAGTTGCCACATGGATGATGATGTGTAAAGTGGGATAAGGCTAGAAAGCCTATATCTTTGTATGGTTCATTATGATATGCAATACAAGGGAATAGTGTTGAGTGTGCAATCTCCCTCTCTCTCTCATGGAGTTTTTAGTGTGGTTTAATCCACCTTAATCTTATGCTTAATCTATGTTTATCACCATGATCAATCCCATTTCTAGAATCTTAACATGGTATCAGAGCCAAATGGGCTCTTGGTCATGGTGTTTATTACGTATATTAGCTTGTTTGTGTGTTTGTTTGATTAAGCATTATTTTCAGTTATTATGAGAAAAAAAATTATGCACACTCATATTATCATTTGTATTTGCATTTGTGAGGATTTGAGAGGAGATTTGCAACAAGGAGGTTGCATAGAAGCTGCTCAAGAGAGTTGCAAATGGAGTTTTGCAACATGGAGAGCTTGCTCATCATCAAGGAAGCTGAAAATGGAGATTTCAGCATTATGAAGGCTATGGAGTCTTCATCATCGTCAAGGAGAAGCTGCCAAGAGAAGATATGCTGCTGATTATGCCTCAAGAAGGTTGGTTTTGTGAAGTTTTGCCTCAAAGTTTTGTGTTTGAGCATGGAAAAATGCTCAATGTATAAGGGTTGCTTGATGGGATGGAAGAATCCCAAGGTTCTTTGCTTCCAAGCAAAGAGTGGAGGAGGTGCATGCTTGTCAAGATGATGGCAAGTGAGATGGTGGACTCAATGGAGTTCACATGTGTGTGCATCAAGAAGAGGATGCACTTGTGAATGTTTGTTCAATGAAGGAGAGCAAAGAAGGGGATGGAAACCTTGGCAGTTGCACATGTTTATGCACCTTGGTTTCTTATGAGAAACCACTTTGAAGAGCGCCCTTGTGAAGATTTGGCATGAAAAGAGGGAAAGCATGCAGATTTGAGAGCTCAATAGTAAGCTCATGGAAGCAATAGGATGGATGGATTGTGGCCTTGAACTAGGCCAAGAATGAAAACAATGGAGGTGGTTGTGAAGTGGTAACAATCACAGTCAAAGAGCTTCAGAGAGAAGCAGCGAAATGGCAAGAAGTCATTATCATTAATGCAGCTGGAAGAGACGGTTGTGTAGAGACAAGAAGGTTAGCAAATTAAAGAGGAGGCCCTATGTAGCAGCAGATGCAAAGCAAGCTGCAGAAGTGGCAATGCGGGCTAGAATAGTAGTGTGAGCGGTGGTATCTACTGTAGCAAACTAGGCAAGAGTCAGCACATCAAATTCATCTCCCGGAGTTGAGGCCTATGAAAATTTGAGGGCAACAAGGCTGCACCTCATAGTGTAGAGCATGGAATCGGAAAGACCATAACATTAGTAAAGTGGAGACCTACTGCAGCGCTATAACAGTGCATCGAGTTTGCCATGAGAGCTCTGAGGAAGCTCGACAATGTAGGCAGCAAGAAGAAGCGCTATCAATAGGGTTACAGGGTTACAGGTCTTAGAGAAATCTAATGAGCAGAGGCATGACAGTGAGGGATGGCCATGGAGTCGCTTGTGGAGATGACGGAAGTAGGCCTTGCATAGCTTGGCGAAGGAAGTTGTGGAGAAGACAAGGTAAAGACTAGCAATTGAAGGTCGCCATGGGAGCTATAGAGCAGCCATGGAGAAGAAGACCAAAGTGGGTCCCGAGTTGAAAATGGTGCAACTTTGCAGATGCCAGAGAAGCAGGGCTGAGGGAATGCAACCTTGCAGAGATGGCAGGTCTAGATTCGAAAAGGCTGAAGAATTCGGTTGCAGTATTAGCGTAAAGAGTGCAGAGGATGAAATGGGGCATTGAGAAAAAAGAAGACCGGGTCAGCCTTCATTGAAGAGCTGCCACGTATTGCCATCCCCACAAGGAAGATGATAAGCTGCAAAAGGCAGTTTGCAGAGAGCTGGATATCACAGCCATGTGCACTACGTGTATTCTTTGGCGCGTAGTAGCAGATGCACTCGTGGCTTCACAATCAATTTTGATATTTTTTTAAAAAAAGGTTTTTTAAAAACACACTAATAACCCTTAGTCCATATAAGGGTGGTTCCACATGTAGAGCCCGAGTTGTATTTTTTTCCACAAGAGGTTCACACACGGTTCCCTGCCCAGTTTCGGCCAAAACGGTTGTATTTTCTCTCACCCACAATTGATGATGGGTAACCGTGCCCGAGTATGTGTGCTCAAAACAAGATATGTATTCACCCATGGTATGAGGGTAACCATACCCGAGCTCACCTAGAAGCTCAAAATGGTTATTGTGATGTGTGCAAGAGCGATGCACGTGTGAGGTGCATGCGCATGGGTTGGCTCCCACCCGAACTTCCATGTTCGGACTCAGTGGTTCCACTGTGAGGGAGTTGGCTCAAAATGGACTAGGTGTCTAAGATGGTAGACATGCGCATACATGTTTGGTTGATGGACACTCCAATGTATCATTGAGGGGGAGTGTTGAGAAGTAGCAGTTGCGTTTGTGCAATGCTACATTGATATGGGTGATGGATGATGGGTGAGTTGTGGAACACCTCGATTAAGAGGGGGTGTTGAGAGATGTAATCGCGGTGTTGTGTGTATGTGGGAAAGCACCCTAGTGGTGCAAGATATTGTGGGTGTGGTGAGATAGGAATGCCACATGTAATATTGCATGGTGTGTGTGAGAGTTGACCAAAAGAGTGGACAAGGAGTTGCCACATGGATGATGATGTGTAAAGTGGGATAAGGCTAGAAAGCCTATATCATTGTATGGTTCATTGTGATATGCAATACAAGGGAATAGTGTTGAGTGTGCAATCTCCCTCTCTCTCTCATGGAGTTTTTAGTGTGGTTTAATCCACCTTAATCTTATGCTTAATCTATGTTTATCACCATGATCAATCCCATTTCTAGAATCTTAACACCTACGGATTCTAGAGTCTTTGGAATCTCATGAATTTGTGCCTCTACTCCATTTTCTTTGGGATAATCTATCTTCTCGCTTTTTTTAAAACTCCCTCTTAAAGTGGCTATTTGATTGTACAAAGTGTAAAGTTACTCTTGAATAGATGGAAGTTGTGGATTTTCTCCGACATTAGGAAATTTTTAAGCTCATTTTGGGGCCCTGTAAGGAAGTTTGACCAGAATATTCTCTCCAAAAAGGGGCACTGGATAAAATTTTTGCAAACGAACTCCAAATTTGTCAGACCTCACATATTTAGATTCTACTCTTCAAAAGCTATCCATTGACATATAACACGATAGGGTTCGGAGAAGGGACAAGATAGATACCTAGAAGATTCCTTTTTGCCTAGGAAAGATTCACGTTACGTGAATCTTTCCTAGGCAAAAAGGAATCTTCTAGGTATCTATCTTGTCCCTTCTCCGAACCCTATCATGTTATACGTGAATCTTTCCTAGGCAAAAAAGAATCTTCTAGGTATCTATCTTGTCCCTTCTCCGAACCCTATCGTGTTATATATCAATGGATAGTTTTTGAAGAGTAGAATCTAAATATGTGAGGTCCGACAAATTTGGAGTTCGTTTGCAAAAATTTTATCCAGTGTCCCTTTTTGGAGGGAATATTCCGGTCAAACTTCCTTACAGGGCCCCAAAATGAGCTCAAAAATTTCCTAATGTGATAGAGAAAATTTTAAGGAAAAATAAAAGATAAATGATAATTTTTTATAGAAAGAGAAATAAAGCAAATAAATGTCTTATCTTTTGCTCTATTAACAGAAGAAATAGTCCACCATGCCTTGAGTTGATTTGCTTGCAAAAAGAAGAGTTCCTCTCTTCATTTGTAGGATAGGACATGTGTCAAAAACTCTAAATAGTTTGATTTGAGTGGTAGAAAAGTTTTTTAAAAAAATAAAAGCACTTGCAATAATGTAATAAATCAACCTTCAAACCATCATTGGAAGCCATGATGATTTGGTAGCTTTCTAGATATGTTTTCCCTTATTTGCCGAGCACTGAAACTATGCAAAAAAATTGTGAAGAAATAGCCTCTTGTGGTTTGCCCCTAATTGAGAAAGTTTATAAGCTTTGGGACCCAAATTAATCTCTTTTTTTAAGACCTGTGTATAGAAGAGGGTGATAAAGTAGCTTAATCACCAAGAAAGACATAAAATTACTGGAAGCTCATTGGGAGAAAGCTCATGAAACCGATGCCTTTTGCTTAGGGGATTGAATCTTGATCTTTGCATACAAGGTAGCTGTGTTTAGGACCTCTAAGGCATTTTTAAACTCCCTGTCTAATTCGATCTTGAAGAGATATCCCGTAGAAAATTCTATTATGAACGAATGATAGTCGTCGTTATTTGGGATGATCTCTAAGACATTGCTAAACTCCTTGTGTAATTAGATCTTGAAGAGATGCCTGTAGCAAATTCTGTTATAATGAATGATAGGTGTCATTATATGTGAGGTTTCCATGTTCTCTTTAAGCCTTTCAACTACACAAGCCTTTGTATTAAGGTTTCAAGTACCTAGCTTGCCCAAAGGTCCTTCATTTTGCTTCCTTTTTTGTCTAAGGATTGTCCATAAGCCTTCTTTAGTTCCCGATTTGCAAGCTTTTGAATTTTCTTAAGCCTTGCAACTATAAATAATTGCACAAAACATTACACATCCCAACTATACAAAATGGGAAAAAGACATAATAACTATATAGCAACACGTGGCCAAATAAATGAAGTAACTCCACATAATATCGAAGATGATAAATGTGTATTATGTATAACCCTGCACCTCCCCTGCACCTATACGTCCTCCTAGTCAGCTCTGTCGTAGTGCTCATTACTTATTACTACTCAACAATGTCAACCATGTTAGTTACATACAATCAATTGGACTCTTCATAATTAATCCCAACATGACAGCATATAATGGACACAAACATAAACACTAGCTCAATGTATAACATGGAATCGCCCACAAAACCAATAACACTAGCATGGCATACACTAATAACATTAGCCCATTAGTATTTGATGGTGAAATCAAAGATGATACCAACTACCAGCATGGTGCAATGGTATTTCAGGCATCCTCAATCTACCATAGAAGGATCTACCTAACATGAGAAGAAGTCAAAATTTAAATTGACAAAGGTCCATTACCTTGGCTATGTCATTAGTGCTAAGGTATGTCCAGCCTTCTTCTTCCAGGATCTGAAAGAGCTGCTTCTGGGCTGCGGTCAGGCTGTTGCGGCGGGAAACGCAAGGAAGGCCAACGATATTCTGCAAGAGCTCGCACTACTTCACCAACCAGAGCATCCTCAAGGCTACGGAGTCGTGAGTCGTGTGTATTGAGCGCTGATCTGCCAAGTGCCAACTGCACCGCTGAGCCGCTCCCCCGTTTTTATTGACCTTGCTTTACCACAGTGCACACCCACGGCGTCACAATTTACTCATCACAAACCTCACTACTAACCTTTGCAGTTTTCACTTACAGGCTCGATTCTAGCTAGCTCCTGGTGAAATACAGTGTTGTGTGTGGTCACCGTTGTCTATAGTCTAGCACTTGCAAACTGAGCATCGTGGAGAGTCCCATTTCCTGTCAGAACTGGACCAGTTGCGATTTCTTTGTGCGACAGACAGAGGTGAATCGTGATTAGCTAATTATATTGTTATGTGTGTGTGTGTGTGTGTGTGTGTGTGTGTGTGTGTGTGTGTGTGTGTGTGTGTGTGTGTAGAGAGAGAGAGAGAGAGAATTGATAACAGACGATTGAGAGGGAGAAGGATTCACATCAGTCAAATAACATGCTATTATCTATAGGTTGTGGCTCGAGTATGAAGTTCGAACACTTCACAAATCATTGATTGGCATCAAACTTTGCAGGATTAAGGTCAGGGTAAATTTTGTTTTAGCTTGCCTCTCTCCATCTCTTTTTTGGCTTGCATCTCTTCTCTATGTCTCTCATTCACAACTACTCAACATCTTTTTTCTTTTCATTTTTAGATATGTTGAGGCATACAACTTGACATGACTTGCTATTTCTTGGTAAAACATTAATTTACAAGGAACATATTATCATAATAATATGTTAATATGTAGATATGTTGAGGCATACAACTTGACATGACTTGCTATTTCTTGGTAAAACATTAATTTACAAGGAACATATTATCATAATAATACATTTCAAATATTTCAGATGGCTTTTGTGCAATCCACACTACTCAGATTTGGAGGATTTAGTAAAGAAGTTATTGTGGATAAGAAGAAAAAAGATAAAAGGTCAAGTAAAGAAATTGACGAAGAAATTATTGCTAATGATTTTACTATAAGCAGCGAAGAGATTGATGAAAAAGAGGCTACGCGTAGAAAAAGAGCTAGGTTATCGTGGTGTGAAAATTGGAGAAGTGAATTTCATTGGCTGGAATTTGATAGAGAGAAAGCACGCATGTATTGTAAGGTTTGCATGGAGGATCCTAATTGCAAAAGTGAGTTTGCAACAATAGGTGCACAAAACATGCAGCATAGTGCCCTAAGTACACATGCACGCTCTCGCACACATAGGTTATCATTGATTCGTTCTATGTCAAGAGGAAGTCTTGAAGTAGGATTGAGCAAACAAAATGAAACACATGACGAAGAGATTACTAATCTATTTCGTACTGCCTATTTTCTTGCTAAAAATGATATCCCATTAAACAAGTTTGTGTCAACGTTAGAGTTTCTGCGAGAATGCAAAACTCCCAATGTACCCGACAACAATGATAAGAGTTGTGCAACTTTTGTTCAATATATTGGAAAAGCATTGTCACATAATATAGTAGAACGATTAAAAAATTCTCCTTGTTTTGGGATCATGATAGATGATACAACAGATATATCTATCGATGAGCACATGATAGTATATGCATCTTATCTAGAGAATCATTGTCCACGTACATCTTTTTTTGGACTTGTAGATGTTATTGGGGATCGTACTGCCGAGGGCTTGTATAATTCTTTAATAACATTGATCTTAGAAAATGGATTGGACTTAAGAAAGTTGGTTGGATTTGGATCTGATGGTGCATCCGTAATGATAGGAAAGAGATCCGGGGTGTCTACTAGATTAAAGGAGTCTTGTCCTTTCATGACATCTATGCATTGTGTGGCTCATCGCACAAATCTTTGTGCATCTAAAAGCATAGAAAAGTTTCCATTTGCAAAAGCTATTGATTCCACAGTTAATGAAGTCGCAACTCTTTTTATTCGCAAAGAGAAATTAAAAGAATTACAAGAAGAATTTGAATGCTTAATAATTCAATTGGATAAAATTCATTCAATTAGATGGTTGAGTAGATCAATGGTTTTAGTAAAGTTTTGTGACTCACTAGAGCCTCTTCTTGAGTTCTTTGAGAGTGAGAATCTCGTAGTCTTTAGCAAATCGTCTTCTCTAGAACTCATTTATGCATTACATTTCTTAGCAGATCTATATCAACATTTGACAAAGTTAAGTAAAATATTTCAAAAGTCATATGTTGATATTACTAGTATTCCTGGCATTGTGAATGCTGAGATTTGTGCATTGGAAATAGAGTTTGTGTCAGAACCGGATATTGACATGAATGCAAGAAAGGAAGATACAAGGGGTTTTCCTATTATTCCTGATTATGGACCAGATAAGGGTTTTCTCCATGGTTTACGATCTTCAATAAAAGGTGACCATTTTCGTAGCAAAAAGATATCTCGCTCTTCTGATGGCTCTGATATTGAATTGGTTATTAGCTTTCAAAAAGCATTCACATTAAGTGTTATTAAAGATTTGAAAGAGAGATTTGTGGATAACTCTACCTTGGCTTGTTTTAAAATACTCTCTCCATCTTGCTATCCTCCTGGAAAGCTACTTAAGAATTTTGGAGCTGATGAATTAGACAGGTTGATATCATTTTATGGAGAAAGCAAACTTGCAAATCGTGAGTTAATGGAGAAATTTGTAGATCCAATATCTCTTCGAAGAGAATACCTTACATTCAAGATTCAAGCCACTAATGATTGGAAAGGGTGGAATTTGTGGGACACTTGGTCTTACATAAGTAACAATATCACTCTACAAGAAAAGTATGAAGGGTTGCTAAAGCTAGCGCAAGTTGCATTAGTCCAATGCTCCAGTACTGCAATTTGTGAGCGTGGCTTTAGTATACAGAATATTATCAAATCAAAGTTGAGGAATAGATTGATGACAAAGAGTACAACTTCCTTAATGCGAGTATCCATCGAAGGTCCTCCAATGTCAGAGTTCGACTTTAGCTCAGCAATAGAGCTTTGGAGGCTTGATGCCATTACGACAAGACATGCTTTTACAAATGAAGACTAAAAGGTATTTCTAAAAACTGTAGAGGTTAAATACATTATTAATGCCTTCATAGCAAAGTACTAACATATAATACAATCTTTTTTTCATTAGGAGATGGAGGAGCATGAAGGATTTGGGAGCTTGTGAGAGTAAAATAATTTCAACTAGTCTTAGCTTCTTTTAGGACGCAATGCAATATTTGTAGTGCATTTATGCACAAGCATGGATGATATTCTTGTGAAAGCAGGGTTCTATTTTCTTTAATGATAAATATCATTTTACTCATGAATTTGGCAATCAACAATTTAGTAAATTCTATTGATGTCACCAATCATTTTGTTGTTGCGAGAGTGTTTTAAAGTCGTTTTTAAGTACATTCTCTTGATACTCAAGTTATTTTGTCGTAAGAGTTTTTTAAAGTGTAAAATTCTGAATAAAACTTATAAAACTTTCAAGAATTTTAGAGAAAAAATTTTACACTTGGCAATATAAGAACTTACTTTTGATTTTTCAGATTAAAGGTATAAAAAGATATAGGATTTTGGTTTTTTTCGAACACTGGTCCGGAGGAACAGAAAAGTAATGGCGACCTACAAAATGAAGAGACAGGTCCCAGATCGCGCACAGTGAAGGCCTTGAAGGGATGTCAAAAACAGTCAGATAGCAAGCAGAAAATGTTGCCAGTAATGCAACGAAAGAAAACAAGTATTTTCTTAGTTGATTGTGACCTTTTATATTTAAGAGAGGACTCACACACAACCTTTATTATTTTAGGTAGTTGTTCACACCCTTGAAAAGCAATTAAAAGACTTTGTAAAATCTCTTTGAAAAGATTTCTTCATACAGGTCTAGTGATCGGCCACAATCAAAACGAAAGCTGTAAAAAAAATTTCACCCATGGTATAAGGGTTCTCCACCCGAGCCCACCTAGAGGCTCAGACGTGATTTGTGATTCTCGATACACTTCGAAATGGTTGTGAGAGTAGCTGGCTCTCGCAAGTGGTCGTGTGCATGGATTGGTGCCTTTCCTTAACATTGCGGTCATTCAAAAGGATGGGGATGGATTCGCCCGAGCAAGTGGTGCTCAAACGAACGTGGTGTCTAGGTTGGCCAGATACGGCACACGAACGTTGACACATGTAAGCGGGTCTAGATGCATCTAGCCACATTTGTGATGACACTCTAATGTAGCATTGAGAGGGAGTGTTAAGAGAAGCATTGTGCATGGGACAATGCTACACTTGTATGGGTAATGGGTGAGTTGTAGAACACCTCAATTAAGAAGGGGTGTTGAGAGATGTAATCGCAATGTATGTGTGTGTGGAAATGCACATCAAATGTGTATGATCTGTGTGGTGTGAGTTGTGGCCACTCATGTGGAGTGTGAAGTGCCACATGTAAAGTTGGGACATTGCAATAGAGCTATTGTTGAGTGTGCAATCTCTCTCTAGTCATGGAGTTTCTTGTGTGGTTTAATCTACCTTAATCTTTATGCTTAATATATTTTTATCTACCATGATCAATCCTATATTAGGATTGTCAACAAAACGCATAGCACATAAGCACCCTAAGGCAACCAACCAAAAAACGCAACAAACAGGCCCGCCAGAGAGCTGCAACATGGTATATACAAAGAGAAAACCCAACCCTAAAGGTGCCCCGAATCAGCCACAAAACAGAGGTTCCATTCAGCCCAAAACAATCCCTAGGGTGTCTATATTCACTATTTAGTGGACAGCCAGTAAGTCAATCTTGTACTTCATTTACATCTTGCAAGACATAAGCAAATACACCTGGCAACAAGTGGGGGCCCTTAAGAGTGGTTGGGACCCAATTGGGTGTGTTGTGTGCTCTCTCTCTCTCTCTCTCTCTCCTTTCTCATTTCTGCAAATTTCAACAAGCACTGAGAGCAATCTCTTCTCTATTCCATTGAAAGACTACTTCCACATAGGTCGCATATCACACTTTGGTACTACTGTCCCCGTTGTCATCATTGTCGTCAAGAAGCTTTGTTCTTTTCACAATGTTTTGCAAGGAAACTTCCCCAATCACCACACCTTGGTACAGGTCATAGAATACAATGATGAACCAGCCCCACATCATTGTAAGAGAATGCTTTACTCTCAGCATGTGCATGTGAAACCACGGCAACAAAGAAAAGTTATGTATGCATCACGTCTCATGACTCCACGTGAACTTAACTGAGTTAAATTTTGTAGCAGTGTTGCTTATGCACTGGCCTGCATAAAAGTCCTTGTGCAGAACTATAGCTCATCTCTCACATCAAAATTTCAAAGGAATGCATATTATTGCCAAAATCCCCATGACCGCTTTTTTCCTGTAAAAAACATGTAAGCGATTTGCATTTCTGACAGCAATTCTTCCGTACTCTATCTTTGATATACATGCCACAATCGAATGGCAGTCATCACAAACCGAGACTTTCGACAGTATGTATATCTTTCCCCTTGAGTGTGTTAATTAAGGCACACATGATAACGAACTTCTCACTGTGGCAGCCTAACACATCTTCCTTTGCATCATCAAAAATGTCCTGTGACACCCGACACAACCCTGGGGCAAACAAATTCCTTCGACATCTGACGTGAAACATCCTCTTGAGAGTTTTCCCTTTCGAGATCTTCTATCACCAGCTGAAAAGGAATGCACGGCTACGTAGGCGTCTGTCCACTGTGTCCCAACTTCTTTCAAGCTTGATTATCTACATAGATCAACCTCTTTTGCTTCCTCTTGCATGGCCGCATCTGCATAGATGTTAGACATACATACATAAGCTGCCACAACCTTTTCATCCAGCCACACTGCATGTTCAAAGGCATGTCTTCCAAGCTCCACATTGCCCCACTTTCGACAAGCCCCCAACACAGTATGCCACGTCACAATATCAGGATGCAATGGCATCTCCCTGATCATCGCTAGCGCTTTGTCTATATGGCCTGCGCGGCCAAGGAGATCAACCATGCAAGTGTAATGCTCAAGAGTTGGGATGAAACCATAGACATTCCTAATGGCCTCAAAATACATCTGACACTTATGCACTAGACCTGCATGACTGCATGCATTAAGAACACTGCCAAATGTGACTAGATTTGGCATTATACCTTCTCCTATCATTCTCTCAAAGATATGGAAAACGCTTTCACTCTCTCCAAGCTGGGCATATCCTGCCAGTAGTGCAGTCCACGAGACCACATCTCGAATTGGAAGTCTGTCAAACACTTCTTGTGCTTCTACAAGCAAGCCACATTTAGCGTACATATCAACCAAGGTGTTACGCACAAGAAGCTCTCTTTCCAATCCTTTTCTAGCAATCTCAGCATGTATTTCTCGGCCCTTGTCTGTGGCTCCTACACTGCCACAAGCTTTCAAGCTGCAATCCAGTGTGAAAGCATCCATAGAGATGCCATTGTGCTGCATCTGTTCAAAACAATAGAGTGCCTCCTCACCATGCCCGTGTTCCACATATCCTGCAATTAGCGCATTCCACGAGACTACGTCTCGAATTGGAAACATGTTAAACACTTTCTGTGCTGTTGCAAGAAAGCCAAATTTAGCATACATATTAACCAAGGTGTTACCAACAAGGAGATCTCTGTCCAAGCCTTTTTTGACAATATCGGCATGTATTTCTCTGCCCTGATCTGTGGCACGTACACTGCTACAAGCTTTCAAGATGCAGACAGATGTAACAGCATTCAAAGTGATGCCCTCGTATAGCATCTGTTCAAAACAGTAGAGTGCCTCCTCATTTCGCCCATGTTTGGAAAATCCTGCCAATAGAGCACTCCACGAGACCATGTCTCGAACTGGAAGCTTGTCGAACACCTCTTGTGCTGATGCAAGCAAGCCACATTTGGCATACATATCAACCAAGGTGTTGCCAATGAAGGGGCCCCTTTCAAGACCTTTTCTGGCAATCTCAGCATGTATTTCTTGGCCCTTGACTGTGGCTCCTACGCTGCCACAAGCTTTCAAGCTACAAACTAGTGTGACAGCATCCCGAGAAATGCCCTCACATTGCATCTGCTCATAACAGTCCAATGCCTCCTCACCACACCCGTTTTCCACATATCCTGCAATTAAAGCATTCCACGAGACGACATTTCTAGCTGGAAGCTTGTCAAACACTTCTTGTGCTGTTGCAAGGGAGCCACATTTAGCATACATATCGACCAAGGAGTTGCCAACAAGGAGCTCCCTTTCCAACCCTTTTCTAGCAATCTCCACATGTATTTCGCGGCCCTTGTCTGTCGCTCCTAAACTGCTACTAGCTTTCAAGCTGCAAACAAGAGTGAAAGCATCCGGAGAGATGCCCTCATATTGCATTTGGTCAATGCAATTGAGTGCTTCCTCACTATGCCCATGTTCGGCATATCCTACAATTAACGTAGTCCACGAAACAACATCTCGAACCGGGAGCTTGTCAAAAACTTCCTGTGCTTTTGCAAGGCAGCCAAATCTGGCATACATGTCAACCAAAGTGCTGCCAATGAAAACATCTACTTCCAGCAACCCCTTTCTAGCAATCTCATCATGTAATGCACGGCCTCTTTCCAGGTCTTTCAGATCGGTGCAAGCCTTGAGTAAGGCCACAAAGGCATGGCCACTAGGATGCAGAGAATCATTCTCCTTCATTTTCTGGTACAGAGTGAAAGCATGCTGGGACTCCCCATACTTAACATAACCTGTGATAAGCCAATTCCAGGAACGTTCATTCCTATACACCAGCCTGTCAAAAACCTGCTGGGCATGGCACATGCTTCCGACTTCCACCAGCAGAGCTACAAGGTGGTTCCCGAGTGATACATGGGCTTCCAGCCCAGTCTGGCGCATGTAGGCATGCAAGCGGAGCGCCTGCGCTAGGTTTCTCTCTTTTCTGCACTTGTACGCAAAGTCCTCAACCAAAGGTTGCAAGAGCGGCATGCTTGCTTTCCAACGAAGCGAGTGCCGCCTCTACGCTTGGCGTCTCCCGCCCCTGCGGCGGCGGTTGGTGCCTCGGGCCAAGAAGCCATCTCCGCCCGCCCGAGCGGGCGTCTGTGATATCACAGCCCCAACACGCTCAAAATGCGTGAACACACCTCAGGAGGCGTGTGAACAACCTCCAAGAAAACCCAAGGTGTGCTCACAAATCACCCACAAGTGTACCCACGTGTGAAAAACACAAGAATGTGTGAACGTATGCCTCGACCAACTCAAACACTCAAACTACCCATCACATGAGATGCCTGGGATGTGAGGTGCATACACGAAAGTGCCCGAAATGTGAATAACACGTGTGAGCAATGTATGTGAAGACCCCTATGTTCACACAATGTAGCCCGAAATGTGAATAACACGTGTGAGCAATGTATGTGAACACCCCTATGTTCACACAATGTAGCCTAATCAGACACTAGAATCGACCAATAAATATAAGACCTTCCAATCTTCTATCCATTTTTTCTAATCTCTACACATTTCAATGTGTAAATTCCAAAATTATTTATGTAAAAAACCCAAATATGCACATACGTGCATTATCTAGCACATTGATTTATGCATTAATTCTAGGTATGCTACCTTAGTTAGTTCTAGATATTCTCAATCTATTTAATTTGTCAAGCTTGGTCGTTTTCCCTTGATAGTTTTCTGTGTCTAAAAATTTTACAAGAAGGGGGTTAATTTAATTGAATACAATTTTACATGAATATGCTCTAAGGCCTGCAATTTATCTTATCCTAAGGTTGTGTGCATAAAAGTTGTATAGAGCATAAATTAATGATTTAGGCAAAGGTATTTACAAAAGCTAATGTTTAATGATTTAGGCAAGGGTATTTATAAAAGCTAAGGTTTAATTTCTAAATGTGTGTCATGTAATCACAAAATAGCTCTATAGTCAAAAAGGGACATAATTCCTATTAAATATTATTTTTTGCTTACTGAAATTTTACAGAGAGCTTAAATTAATTAAAAAATAGTAAATTTAAAAACAATTGGAATTCAAAATTTAAAAAGAATAATTGTACTTTAAATATTTAAAAATTTGAATAGCATAGGTTACTTACTTTAAGCTAGGCTTTGATTTTTTTAATGGAGATGAAGATATATAAGGTAGAGCTCCTCAATCCCCTCAATCATCCACAAGTTTTTCTTCCTTGTAGTTAGGGCCAAATAGCATAATAAAGGTTGTATTACATGCATCACAACTAGACTAGCTAATTACCTATGCGTTGAAGGCTTCAAATACTATTGTAAGAGAAGTAAATGATATAAAATTGATGGCTTCTAGCTTCATTATCCAGGCTTGGAAAGTTGAAGGGAAAGGGTCCCTTTTATAGCCAGGAAGCCCCCCTAATGCATACACAATGTAAACTACCAAATCTCAATGCAACCCAACTAAATGATGGTCTTAACTAGTTAAATGGTGAGCTAGGGGCACAGTTGAGTTCTTCTCTAGTTATTTGTGGGTTAGAACTCGATTTTTAGTGGCTAGACTAAGGCTTAATCTCATGCATGTAATAACTCCAATTTGAACTAATATAAGAGCGAGCACGACACTAGTTTTCCCAAAACCATTTCCACTTTCCACCAACCCAAAAACCATGGGAGGTTTACCACTCATCATGACACTAGTTTTCCCAAAACCATTTCCACTTTCCACCAACCCAAGAACCATGGGAGGTTTACCACTCATCCTCATGACACTAGTTTTCCCAAAACCATTTCCACTTTCCACCAACCCAAAAACCATGGGAGGTGTACCACTTACCATTTAGCATAAACCATGGCTTTACAACCTTATTCCAAAGACCATTGCTCATTTAACTTGATTAAACGCCAAGGGTTTTAGGCATTAGTAAATTAAACTTTTATCAAGTGAACCTTGATCAATTTATTTCTAATATTTTTCTATGGCTAAACACACTCAAAATTATTTTTTCCATTTACTTAATTGATTGATTTATTTCAATTGACTTTGATATTTTAGCCTTTAACAAGTGCGAAAAAAAAATCTAGACATTTGCACCTAGGGATCACAAGTTAAACTCAACATTTTTTACATATGAGACCTCTGAATTTGTTTTAGAAAAAAGATATTATAAATAAAATTTTATTTATTAGGATTTTTATCTAAAAGCAATAAATTCTCCTTTTATCTCTTCGCAAAACTTAGAAATTTTAAGGGGCAGGGGGGATCTTACAAAAAGTGACAACTAACTGCTTTCCCCATAAGGTAAGATATGAACTAAGCATGTATATATCCAAGATTAGAGTTGTTTAATTATAATTATCCTCTCCTAAGCAAGAAAACATGAATTTCATCCTAGAGGGGGGTGCTTTTTATAGGCCAATCAGTCCATGTGCATTTTCAACTAGCTTTCTACCAAGTGGCCAGTTAGCCTCCATCCCATTGTGGGCTTAACTAGTTAATTTGTAGGCTCAACTAGATAGTGGTGGGCTAGATCCTCAGGCTAAGTTTGGGTGGTTCTCAACCACTTAAAATGATGGCTACATTAATTCAGTTGTGGGCCATTGTGTGCGTAACAATTACATGAGCCTCCATAGACTAAAGTGAACTAATAGAGATATACACAATATCTCATGTTTGAAAAAAACCTTACCACTCCTATTTTCTACCTATGGTTTTCCACCTTTCACCTAATAAATCCACCCTTGGTTTTTCATCATACCATGGTTTTAGAATATTAGTCCATTTAATCTTTAAAGATTTGCCTAAGGTGGGTCTTTCATTATTTTATTGGTGATAACCGTAATATCTTATTCTGAATATGTATACTAGGGTAATTGGTATGTGTGCTGAACCCATTTTTGAGATCCATTTCCATTTATTACCTATTATTGCCCAGGGTTACACACACACATGTGCATATAGTCCCCTCAAAGGTCGATTTAATTTTTTTGAGCTCAAAAATCTTGGTACACCCACTATAGCTAATTTTTATAAGCTAAATATTTTTAAAATTGTGTCTATCGACATGATAATTTTCATCATTTATTTCCATTTTCTCTCTCTATAACATCTCATAGATTACATGAATAAAATAGTACGAGGGATCTTACATTCTCCGCCACTTGAAGATCCAAGGTATCCTCATCTCATAAACTAAGGGTAACCTTGAGCTAAATCTTCTTCTTTCTCCCATATAATATCCTCAACTTTAGGAAGAATTTTTACTTGATTAAATAATCATGTTCTTTAGAGGTTTTCCCCTAGTGTCCTCGGTTTCCAATTCTATTTGTCCTTGAGCTCGCATAGTTACTTGATCATCCTCTAGAATTAACAAACTCACATGAAATACATTATGGATCCAAAGATGAGGAGGGAGAAGAATTTCATAAGCTTGTTCTCCAATTGTGTGAGTAATGACATATTGTCCACAATATCTTGGAGAGAACTTCTTGTACTTTCCCAGTGAGAGGGAACTTCTCTTGGGTCATACTGAAAGAAACACCGTGTCTCCTTCTTCAAATTCTAAAAGATCTCTTCCAATCCTTATGCCATTGATTGCATCTATTGCCATTCATCTCATCAAGTATCTATTTTGAGACTTCCATTATGATCAAGGGATCTGACCAATTTAAGGGTGTAAGGCATTCTGGTCCATACAATGCCTTAAATGGGCTCATACCAAGATTTTGATGGTGGTGAGAAGCATTACAGAAAATTGTAGTCTATTTAAAAGGCATGCCCTTCTTGAGAAGTGATGTTTGGGGGAGGGAATCTTAGCATATCTTTGAATAAATATGCGATACCAACTTGTCTAATGAATAAATCCTCAAACTTTTTTCACAAACCTAGTCTATGGACAATTAAGACAACTTTTACTTTGGCTGATTAGTTGAGATTCTATCCTTTGATATAATGAATTCTCGATAATCAATGCAATCAGTAAAGAAGATGCATTTACTCTTTTTGGTAAAGAGTCTATGATTTCTTAGGCTCTCCAAAACTTCAAGAACATGTTTCTCTTGTTTGGCAGTGAATAAACCATAATGTCATCGAACAAAGTCATCTAAAGACTCCCTAAAGCTTTGAGATAGTATCTAGATTTCATACCAATCTTTGTGAATATCTAAGCACCATAAAGACAGGGTCCAAAATCTCATCTATCCTCGGGATCATATGTTTTTTTAAATTGTTAACTAATTCAATCGTCGATAATCAATACATAACCTGAAGGTAGCATCTTTCTTCTTTTGAAAAAGCATAGGATCACCCCAAGGAGATACACTAGGATGGACAAACTTATGTTTCAAGAGCTATCTCAATTATTCCTTAAGCTCAATGGCTTTGGGAATAGACATCTTATAGGCCCTCTTTATAGTAGATTGTGTTCCTAGTATCAACTCATTTTCGTGATCCACTTCATAAACTAGGGACATCTCTATCAAATCCTTTGGAAATATATCAGCATATCACTCAACCACTAAGGCTATTTAGAATTCAACTCCTTGCCAACTAGATTAAGCTTGACAACATAAATTATCTGCTTCTTTCTCAGGACCTTAAAATTCAACTTTCGTAAGCAACCAAGTGATATGAATGAATGAGTACTACCAGAATCAATTAGAACCTTAGATTGTTTACATTGTCAGTCTATTGGTGCTTAGATAATGGAGAATTTTTTATTTCGACCCTAATGCTACATGAATTATTTTGCTACTTCTTCCAAGTTTACAACAGTAACAGCTTTGGACATAGCAAAGTGAGTTTGGAAATTCTTTCTGTAATTTCCCTAGTTATGGGGTAGGGGTCCTTGATTTCTTTGCACCAAAGCTGCTGGTCTCTCTGGAAGCAAGGTCCTATGGTAATTTGAGTAAATGGGCCAAAACTAGTGCAATATAGAATCTGGCTTGGCACTATTTACAAGAAAATCCAAAGTGAGGGTCAAGCTTTCTAATAAATCTTTTCAAAATAACAACTTCATCCATCGATGGGGCGAAACGGACGAGGCACGTGTATGCTTGGTGGTATGCTTTAATGGACTTTCCTTCAATACCAAGCTCCAAGAACTCATTCATCTCATCCTTTTCATATCGTGGAGTATAGAATTTTTAGTAAAAAAATCTTCTTATCATCCCATCTAAGTTGATCCTCATTGAGATGATTTGCTTCCACATTATTCTTCTAAATAGATCGAGCCGTCCAAGTAATCTTCAAACATGCTAAGGCCATCTTGTTGTGTCCATTATAACTTCCTATGTAGAAATATTCATCTATAGCCTCAATCCAATTCCGTACAGCTTCAGTAAGATTGTTCCTTTTACCATAAAAAAGGGCAAATTGCAATTTATGCAAGGCTTCATGACTATCATTATCTAATTATGGGCAAAATTCCATGATCGTCTCATGGTTACTTTGAAGAGAAGTTAATTCAAAAGCTTTTAAAAATTAACAAGTTAATAAAGAAAATAACATCTTTATTTCATCCAAAAGCATTATTACATCACTAGAAAATTTCTCGATTCCTAAATAGACAAAACTATCTATTTGGTCCCACAATTACAAACTTTTGGTGAGGGAGGTATATACTCAGATGATCCAACCTAGACAAATATTCGTCTAAGGTATACTGACTAGACATAGATTCAAGGCATATACTCAGATGATCCAACCTAGACAAATATTTGTTTAAGGTATATTGGCTTCTACCATGAATCTTATAGTCCTTTACTAGATTTATCCTTTTTATAATCATGGCTAGACATAGGTTCAAGGCATACTAGGGTAAATAATCAATGTCTATTTCTATAGTGAACTTTCTTGATTTATTTATCCCAATTGCCCCTAAATGATCCCATAGATTCCTGATCCACATATGAGCTTCCCAATTGCTTTCTCTATCAGAAAGCTTCTCTCTAATGCTAGTTATTTCTCAATCTCATTTATTGTTTCATATTGGTTCCATAGAACTACCCAAGCCTTTGTTATGGTAGCGTTTAAGTGTATATGCTAGATCAAAGTCATCACAAAACCAGTGATGTTCATGACACACATAGAATCACATAGAATCTATATTTCTCCTCCTCCATGACAGAGAAAGAGGGGGATCTAGAGGTATTGTCCACTCTAGATCTGTCAGTTCCAGAGTCAATGTGGCTTCACATTAGTTTCAATAACCGTCTCCCACAACTCTTAAGAATATTAAATGGAACTTAACTTAAACTTTCAAAGTATATAGTTGGTTTCATCCACAAATGGTGATCCCCTTCTATAATTTGTGCCATTTCTCCAATTTTTCTCCCAAAGAACAACTCAGCCCCAAGCTTTGTTTAGAGCCCAAGCTTGGCTATCATGTAAGAAAATATACTCATCAAAATCACAACACAAGGAGCTTGAAGCAAGAGATATGAAGAATAATGTTGAACTATCACTATTGCAAACAATAGTTAAAAATTAATGGTGTCTACCCACGTATGTGCACTTTGGTAAGGAGATTTTGATGGAGATTTACTATGAATGTGCTCTGACTGTGAGTGTAAAGGGTGGTAGCATACTACTATTCGATACCAAGATCAAGCATCTGAATTAGTTTTGTCATCATGAATGGAATAGCAATGATCAGAAAACTAAATCTTCAAGCTAGCTTTGGCAAGTGCTGAGAGAGAAATGAGATTCTTGCGGATTTCGGGTGCATACAAGGTGTCAGCAAGAGTATAAGGATCCCAAAAGCATATAATCAATTCCACATTCCCAATTCCTTTGATGGCATAGGATGTATTGTTAGCACACAAAACTGTTCCACCTGACGGAGCATCTCGCAAGGTGGAAAATAGCTACTTGCACATGAAGTAATGTGCTTAGTGGCACCGGAATCAAAATACCAAGCAGCATCTGACAAGGACAGACAAGAGGAAGGCAAATCACTACATGTTACGATCAATGCATAGCCATGCACAAAATTTGCTTCCTCTACATTGTCAATTGTAGTTGCAAAAAAGCAGCAAAGCCCTTGCTGCTTTTTCTTCTTCTCATTCTCCTTCCACTTCCGATAGTCCTCTAAAACATGACCAAGTTTCCAACAGTAATTACATCTCTTCTTCTTCTCAGTTGGCTCCTCTTTGGGCTAAGGGTTATCTGACTAGGTTGTTGTTTTGCCGTTAGGCTTAGCATAAGGTGGAGCCCTAGATTTTCCTTTGCCACCATGGGAGACAAGCAAATGCCTGATCAAAAGTAAGCATATTATTATTCTAATTGGAACGAGATTGCTCTTCCTGAAGCAGGAGAGCCACCAACTCATCAAAAGCATACAATTCTGAATTTCTCTTTATTAAGAGGCAGAGTGTGGTAGCAAATCCTTGATACGATTCAGGCAGGCCATTGAGAACTGTAGAGAGACAAAAGAATTATCCGGAATAACCTCATCAATATTGATCAGTTGTTCCCACATATCCTTGACATGGGTCATAAATGCACCCATAGATTCACCTCTATCAGGATGCGTCAAGTCAAGCTTTTTCTAAAGATGGGCAACTCGGGCTTTTTCTAAAGATGGGCAACTCGGGCTTCATTGTGGATCTAATATAGAGAGGCAAGAACATCCCATGCACTCTTAGCAGAAGAACATAATCAAATGTGAGGAATAACTTACCGTTTGCAGGAGAGAGCAATAAGTGCATGTGCATCTTTGGCATCCCATCTGAGTTGTTCTGGTGTATGAGGAACACAGTGTCCACTATGGTCCCCCCCATCTTGAGATGTACTTGGAGGGTTGGCATCAATGAGATTAGTTTCAGGTCTGTAGGCAATGGGCCACACTTGTGTCCACTATGGCTCCCCATCTTAAGATGTACTTTGGAGAGTTAGTGTTAACAACATTAGTTATAGATGTAGGGGTTTGTGAGGTGTAAGATTGTTGCCCATAGTGAAATATGTAGGTGATGTGCATGGGTGATGTGGAAGGCGTGCTATGTAGGTGATATGTAGGTGATGTGGAAGGCGTGCCATGAGGTGCAAGATATTAAAAAAATTTAAGGTTACCCACAATGAAATATCTAGGTGACACGCATGGGTGATGGGTGGAAGGTGTGACATGTGTGTGTACTCCTCCAAAATCAAACTCTTTTTATTGCATTCCTTGACAACTCTTTCCTTGAGAAGTCAAGATTGTTAGATTTTGACGCATGGCACAATAGACTTTGCCCAAAAGCTATATAATGGACATGGGAAGCCTCTTTGGCTCAAGGAATTTAGAGTTATCTAGCACCACTGAGGATAGAGGTAATGTGGATCAATGGTTGGTGTGGTTAGAGAAGAGGCCACAAAATCTTACTGATATTTGAGGAAGATCCAAGTAATGGGTCATATTATGGGCCCACCCCATGGTCCCCCATCCAAAAATGTACCTAGATGGCTATCAACAACGATGAGGCTTAATGTGAGACTTACTGAAAGTACTTGAGCTAATGGTGCTTATTCTTCCACCTAGATGTCTCTACTAAATGCTAGATGTGTCTACTAATTACAAATCCTATGTCTAAATTACAGGTATTGTGCATGGGCACAAAGGGCTAAATATGTGCTTGCGTAGAAGTTCTTCTAGTACCAACAACAGAGTGCTTTCTTTGACTCTTACTTTTCTTATTTCTTCAACTCTTTTGATGTAGCTTGTGTTTGACACCCGTGGATAAGGGTTTTGTTTTTAATTTAGGCCCATAAACGATTGGGGGTTAGACTTACCAACCCATATTAGTTTCACAAAACTAACAATGTCATAGAAGAACCTGATAAAGGGCTCGCGAGAAAGCTAACAACCGGAATGTCACCTGATATCAAAAGGATCTAGTATTTGGAATGACTTTGAGAGTGACCAACTATAACCGTGGATGTATTTAAACCATGCTATGAAGATCTATCTATTGGTGGAAGTTAGGACCTTTATTGCAATCAAAGACCTATTTTCTTAGTGTTGGTTCTTGGGAACCTCCTCAAGGATGAGGATTATGAGCTAGAAGAATCAAGATGTGGCCACACTATAACGAGGTTAAGAACCTTGGTATAGTATAGGTCATTAAAGTTCTTCATCAAAGCCGCATCTCTGTGGTAGTGAGTGGTGTCAATGTATGGGAAGTTGTAAATGAGATTTTTTGTCTTCCATGCATAAGAACTTACACCAAGACCACCTTCTTTTGATTGGCATATATTTAGGGGTGATGTAGACTTCTCTAGGTGTGGCCATGTACTCCCACTTAAGGAGATAGGGTGTGTGCCACACTCAAGTCCAATTTGACCTATGAGTGGATAATCCCTGGGATTAATAAAGTACAAGCCTCCTTCTTGTCTGTCTTGCGGGTGTCCGTGGGATCAACAAAGTACCAATCTCCTTCTATCTAGTGTGGGGTGGTTGATCTTCCACTAGGTAAATAGGTGATCTATGTGTTGGTCCACAATGGATTTCGGCCATGTCAAAGGGTGTATCAAGTCTGTTATCGAAGTAACCTTGGAATGTGAGATCACACACATTAGATGGCTATGTGAGTTGATGTTCTTGGATAGCTAAGGACACACTTCTAGGTCCTTCCCATTGTCTTCCTTGGCTTCTTCTTGAGTAGTGGTGGTTGTACATTGAGATATCTAGTCCCCTCACGAAATGATTTCATGATGAGGTCCTTACAAATGTGATTGTTGGTAGCTGTACATTGAGATCTCTAGTCCCCTCATGAAATGATTTGAGGGCCTCACAAATGATTTGATGATGAGGGCCTCACAAATGCAATTGATGATGATGACCTCACGAATGCAATTGATGAGGTGGTTAGTTAAGTTAGGGGAGAAGCTCTAGGCTCGAGGGTTGAACTATGGATGAAGAAGGGAATCTTATGGAGAAGGATATGAATGGATTAACAGGAAGGTTATCATTGGGAGTTGGACCTGGTGAAGCGGTGGCTTCGGGGTCACTCATGGCCAGCATTGGGTGTAGATATTGGACTAGGTGGAATGGTGCAGGTAAAGCAGTGGCTTCAGGATCACTTATGAATGACTAGCGTTGGGTGTAGAGTTGCACTGGGTGGAGCACTAGGTGGGGAAATGGCTTTGGTATCACTCATGGCCTAGCATTGGGTTTGGCTCTTGGTGGGTATTTGCTTTGTCACCCAAACTTCCAAAAGAGCATGCCTAAGTTTCTTGTGGATCTTGTGCTCTAGAAGGTTTCTTTTCCTTATGAGGAATCTTCAAGGTCATCCTCTTCTACAAACTTGTGGCTTTGGGAAAAGGTAAAGGCCTTATGTGCTTTCTATATTGTTGGCCTTCCACTTAGCAAACTTCTTTTGCATGTATTGATTTACCAAAGAAGATTTGAGCTGTGTCGAAGGGTTGGTTAAGAGTTTGAAGGTAGTTGCCTTGAGGGATGAGGTCCCATGGATGAGGAGGATATGTTAGTTGTTTCTCATGGACAAGGTAAGGCTAATCGGCTTTAGTTAGCTTTGCCTACTCATGGACTAGGCAAGGCTAAATCCTAGGTCCTTCCCATCGACTTCAATAGCCTCTTCTTGTGAGGCTTTCTATCTCGTAATCTCTCTATTAACTATTCTAATCACATGATTAAGAGCTAAAATGAGAAGAATTGCAAGATTAAGTGAAAGAACTTGAGTTGATTGAGTTGCACATGGAAGCCCTCTTTTAAATAGGGGCTGAAGAGTTACAATCGAAGAGTAGTGTCCCTATGCAGGATCATGCACTTTCATGAATAGGTGTGTGTTTAGACTAATAGTCATGTCCCTTGTGAAGTGGTGTGACCCTCATTTATCATCATACGATTGAGGTGGTTTTAAATCAATTTTCTTAGAGTTATTGGCTTGGAATAATCGATACAAGATTCTTACATCTTCATTATCGACATCTGGAGATAGCTCAACGAGATCATGTGTAGGGGCCGCCACTAAAGCTCTAGAACTGGAAGGATACTGCAGCTTTCGCTTGGATGTGGATGCCATCCATCCGGGAAGTCAACTTTTCCATCATTTGCTCGAACTGGAGTTGCATCGTCAGCATTCTGAGACTAGAGTAGCTACAACTCGCTAGGTGGCTCAGCACGATCTTCATCACCATATCTAGATTTTCATCCAGTCGGTCTACATCATCATCTACATCACAACCTTGTGGGTCGTTATCTTCACCGTGATCTACCATATCTCAAACTACAGCAGCTTTGGTGGGCGAGATGAGTTGCTTGAACCCGAGTGAGGACCATCCAGTGGATGGCCCAAAAAGTTTGGCATGTAAGGGAGAGCTCTCGCTGGCGAGGCTGCTAATGAGACCACCAGGTGATGTGGTCCCAAGAATACGCCGAGCTCGCTAGATGAAGAAACCAGAGAAGTAGGTACTACTGGGAGAGGCCTCTGCATCAAGGGTGAGGCCACTAGAGAGGGGATTATCGATCGCAGTGTGTATTCAGGAGG
>NC_141104.1:1897500-2010000 GCF_041138505.1 Cibotium barometz
TGGCATGTCACGAAGGCAAGATTATGTAGTACGTGGGCATTTGCTCCACTGGCTATACTCGTGGAGTGTTACATAAAACCTCAGGTGTGCCACGTGGCAAATGTGGTCCACCTATTACTTAGTTTTTGTGGGGCTTCTACTCCACCTGTCATGTAGTTTGTAATAACAACACGTGGTGGGAGCTCGACTGGATGTGAACTCCGTATGCCGGAGCGCAGATGGGGGTACATCCGAGGTCTAGGGGTGAGGGGCACCCAAGTCGAAGCACTTGGGGGGCCGAGGCCGGGGCCAGGCAAGCTTATGGGCGGGCATGCCCCTATAAGTACCCGGGAGAGCGGTGTTATCCACATTCTCCTCTATGGCTAGGTGGTGACTAGAGCTCCTTGCCCTCTTATGCTATGGTGGTGATTACGGCGATGTAACATTGGTATCACAGCAGCAGCGTTTCGATCCGTCATTCCCTCTCTCGCTTCTTCAGGCGTGTGATTGGGCTCCAGAAAGAGGTAAGCCTTATCTTTATTTTGGGTCTTATATAGTGGAGGAGGCATCCCGTGAGGGGGAACCTCACGATTGAAGCAGGAGAATCTCTCTCTCTCTCTCTCTCTCTCTCTCTCTCTCTCTCTCTCTCTCTCTCTCTCTCTCTCTCTCTCTCTCTCTCTCTCTCTCTCTCTCTCTCTCTCTTGTGGGGCCGCATTCCCTGCCTCTCTCTCTTGTGGCGACTGCAACAGTAAAGAAGAGACGGCAGCTTCAAGGGAGAAGACGCCAACGGATAGTGTAGATAGCCAACGTGGAAGCACAACGGGCACCACAGTCACGCAAGCATGGACAACAAAGGGCTGGGTGACACCATTGCCTTGACGTCCGTCTGTCAAACGTCATTTGCCTTGGTTCTGCGCTAGCTACAGCAACAATAGGGGCGCACAATGAGCGATTAATTAAATTCATTAATTATTTGAATCGAGAAACCTAAGGTTCAAAAAACCTTTCGTTTTAAATAACATTTTTAGATAACATTTTTACCCTTAGTAAGGGTGGCGGTTGTGGGGAGGTTCGGCGGAAGCTTTTGTGATCTCTCGTCAAATGCATGGCCCAGCCTTCGATGAAGATGATTCCCCGGGCAGTGCAGAGGCGAATCACCTTGCAACAAATCAAGCCGCAAATCCTGTAGCCAACGAAGCACACAAAGCAGGAGCAGGCGTTGCTAAAGGCAAAGTAGGCACAGACGCTGATGAAATCGTTGAACCAAAAGGACAAGATGCAGATAGCGCTGCAGCTGGTGATGAAAACGTTCAAGCAGAAGTAGGCGCTGGTGATGAAGGCCACGCTGCAGAATCAGATTACGAAGACGATGGCACTGAATCAAAAGTTGAAGAACAAGATGTTGAAAATGATGATAATTCAGATGCTGATGGTGCTGACTCTGACGGAGATAGCGATGCAAATGATGATGATGATGATGATCACACATCCGGTGATGATAGCGGTTCCGATTCAGATGGTGATTATAACATGGATGATGACTCGGACCCGATGAAGATGTTGATGACTCAGATGGTGATGGAAGTCATGTTGATTCGGATGGAAGTGCTGATGACGACATAGGCACTAATTTCGACAATGACCATGACTCCGAATTGGACGAAGCCATGAAGCTCCCATTTCTCTCCTTGACGGGGAGGGGGTGACGATGCTTTCAACACCCTAATTGCAGTAAATTGAAGCAAAATTAGGGCTTGTCAGTATTGCTCACTGTGGTTTTTGCGTACATTGACGGTTCTGTTCTTTTTTTGCTTGGGGATCTTATTGACCCAGATTGAATTTGCATGTAATACTACGTAGGTTGCGGGATTCTAATATTTAATGTTTGCTCACGATGGGGCTGCTAGAGAGTTTGTGGGTGTGACACCAAGTATGAAAATTCTAACTCCATAGGAATTTTCTTTGGTATATTTAAAAAATATCTGTGGTGACAGTATTTTGATCGGCCTTGTCTCTGTGGAGCTGTGATAAAAAATAAGGATTTAAAGCCTTAATAAATTTTCATTCTTTAGCATAAAATTTCATGGTAAAAAAACGCTTTAAATGTGTGTGGGGTTGTAAGTGAGACACACACACACACAATGACATAAGCCTTAGCATACGTAGTCGTGTGTAGGCAACTTTGTGCCGTCATCGTAGCATAGATTTGCAAGTGTACTCACTTTCGTTGTCATGTATTGTTCGTCACACAAGAAAGCATCATGGAATCTGAGCGCTTTTACTTAATGTGCATGCCTATGATAATCCAAGAGGATATGAGTAAGCGAGGTCTTAATTTGGCACAGTTTGGAAATAGTTTACGGGCGTGGCAACTATTGAAAAACTAATGGCATGGTCCTATGTGTTGACCATGAGTATTTGGCATGATACGAGGGAGCCTAATTTGACATTTTTGGCTCAAAGTGTGCATAGTCACACATGGCATTATCTGTGAGAAGGGTTCTCACATTGCTGAAAAAGAAATTTAATCCATGGCCACAATTGCCATAAAATTGGTGCCATTGTCATATGAAGCTATGACCAAACAAATGTGTACATTTAGGAAATGACTGTGCGAGAACTCACATGTCATTTACTTGCTTGTACAATCCAATTGCCGAGTATATATGGATGCACATGCTTGTAGATATATGTTTGCACATCACTTTGTGGGTAGTCGAAGTACTACTAAACACATGTGCACACGCTCGGATTGGATTTATGGTCGTAGCTACCATAAACCTTGGTGCCTGTAAATGGTCTTGTGGTTGTTAGATATCTTATTTTGAATAGGCGTGAAGATTATGCATAGTCCACATAGATGTAAGCGCTCGTACATGATCCATAGAGATCAACTCTTCTAAGATTTGTAGTGATCTTATAGTGGGGTCCATAGTGATCTTTCAATTCAGAGTTTTTCGAAACCTGGATGTTCTTCTCATGTTAATGGTTTAATTGCTCGACGCGGCTTGTAATAGAGTACGGAGCTACTCTACCCACCTTTGGAGTATGTCATTGCTCTTTTTCATTTGATAAGATGGGAGTGTCCCTAAGAGGTCTTGCTCTAAAAGCTGCCTTGTGGCTAATCTTTAGACCTTCCCTTGTTACTTCATATATACTAGCTTGATCAGTAGTTTATGTAGTGGGCCATTGGGACGTTGTCGGATTGTTCTCATAAATACTCTAGATTGAGTATCTGAGGCTATGGAACTTGATATAGTTCTTAAAATTATAGCCATGTTGAACTTGGGAGTAGACTGTGCATGGTTTGTCTGGTGTAAACACTTATGGGTGCGTAGTCATCCATATGCTTGAGATTTTGTTTCTCAAGGAGAGGAAAAGAGTATGCTTATGTGTCTCAGTGAGCTTCATGCTCATTTGATGGTATGGGACATCAGATGTTCATGAAGGTCATTGTGGTCTTGGTGGTGTAGGATGCTAAGGCTCCTACACAAAGGTTGGCCCTTTGATTGGTTGTATACTTGTTCCGTCATGGTGAACATGTGTTTGGACAAGATTGAGTTTGAGACTCACTTATAGCCTTTTTTTGGGAAGAAATCCAACGACTGAGCTTGGAGAATCTCTATGTAGCATAGCCATTATTAAATACTAGTGCTGACAGAGTGGTTTCTAGTTTGAGAATGCTATAGAACCATGGGTGAGCACAGGAAGACTAGTATAGTTGGATGATTATGATATGTGGGGGACGCCCTAACCCATCATTGGCATTTATTTTTTAGCACATGTTTGGCTGCTACCATACAAATTATGGAAGTATGGAATGACTTTCATAAATTAAAAAAGTAAATTCTTAGTTTACTTGGCTATTTAGTGTTAGAAGTTCATGTCCTTGTAGAACTTACCAGTTACTAGGCACTAGAAAATGAGTGGATCATTACCAATATGTGATAAGGTCACTACCTGGTTAAAGTGAGAAGTACTTCACTCCAAACGAGCATGGTTATTTATTGTCATTGGATCCAACATAGTTTTATAAACCATGACTGTGTTTGTTAGAAAGAATTCTAAGCCGGAGAGCTTAGCGGAGTATTCTAACATGTCTGGCGAGTTTAGGACTACATGGTGGTTTCAGAAGTAAACTCAAGGTTTGAAGCTAATCAAGAGAGATTACAGACAAGCCACACTAGATTTGGCGTTAATTGGAGCTCATCCGGAGTGATTACACATATCTTGATCTTGAGGCTAGTACAGAATGCCTAGCAGTTATCTTGATTGTTTTTTATACTTTGGCATGGTATTGTTGTATGCACACGCACTTTCCAATAATCATCGCCTTCCTCATTAGAAAGGTGTGCTAATCCAGAGTGATTAGCCGAGGTTTCTATGAGAAGAAGAGAGAGCATTGATCCGGAGTGATCAGACGAATCTCTTGGGTTATGTACGAAGACGAAGTGAGCAAACAAATCTCTTGGAATGCCTAGCAGTTATCTTAATCGTTTTTTATACTGTCATGGTATTGTTGTATACGCACACACTTTCCAACAATCATCGTCTTCCTCGTTAGAAAGGTGTGCTAATCCGAAGCGATTAGTCAAGGTTTCTACAAGAAGAAGAGTGATCCAGAGTGATCAAACGAATCTCTTGGGTTATGTACTGAGACATAGCGCTCAGGGGTGGACCCTTCATGTGCCCGCTTGACCTTGTGTCAAATGGGGGTGATAAATTTATTGGAAGAAAGTAATAGATTGATTTAACCGATAAAGGTGTTGATTTCCACAACGAGCTCAAATTTTATGGTAAGTCACAAACCTTAGGTGCTTGTTATTCTAGATAAATCCCTAACCTTATCAATTTGGTGCTAAACCAAATTGTTAAGAGTGTTCAATGTGTAGTTGAGTATGCGTGAAATTGTTTTCACGCTATGCTTAGGCATGGTAGATGGCCATGAGGTGGTACCACAAAGTTTTGAGCAACGTCTTTAGGGACTTTGCTATTTATATTCACACTGGAAGTTGAAGTCTAAGGCTACTATCACGGCCTAATAGGACTCATAGATGCTAACCATAAAGTTTAGAGATTGACATAATTGTTAAGGGAATGTCTTTGAATCAACAACAATTGGGTGCTAGCATGCCCCATACTTTGTGTCGTAGTGCCAAAGGTTTTAAGTCAATCTAGATGAGCACTTCGCAGAAAGTGGCTCACGCGTCTTATTAAAATGGCTCTGTAAATATCCCAGGTTGAGAAGGGTATCTTCATGGGTACATAGTTACTGTTAGAGGAGTATGGAGTTACTCAACTAAATCGAGGGAAAGATTTGGTGTTTTGATAAACAGGGTAAAGTGGATGTTGTTCCTCTTTATTTTGCTAGGAAAAAGAATAATCATGCATGTCTGTGTTTTGTAACATGTTTATGAAGTGCGTACAACGACCCATTAATTTTTGTTGTCATCGATTACAGTTGGGTAGTATATTGCCACCTATATGGGTAGGTAATGCATTGCCACTGTCATGGGGAGGCAACAAAGATTTGTTATACGCGAGACTTCATATTGGTATTGAACACAAATTGGATGTTGTGTTATTCATGTCATAGCAGTCCAAAGTATAAAGATTGATTTTGTTTGTCTATCAGTGTAAGGTGCATTGAAGACAAACCTAATCCACATATCGTGCATATATATATACAAACTGGTTAAGCGATAAAGAGTTTCTCGTTTATTGCTTTGTAGTAAATCATTTCCCATAGTTGAAATACGATATTGTTTCACATTAGTAGAGGTGTCCAATGAGACCACACTTGTAGAGGTATGTCTGGATGGTGTTATTAACTTTTGGATGTGACCATAGATAGCCCATAAACATGTCCATAGAGACATGGTTGGTGTAGAAACATAGATATGTATTGCCAAGCAACCAAAGTGATTGCAAGTGGACATGTGGATAGGCATGTATCTACTCATGGGCTGGGAGTGATACTCTTCACATTACTCTTGATTTTCTAGTAGTGCATAGTCACTATACATCACATAGATGCTATCTATGTGTAAATCATCTTCGTTGCAAGATGTGTAAATGGTTCTTGGAAGAATGCAAGAACTTTTGGAGAGAGGAAAGTGTAGCTTTCCTTAAACTTTGTGGTCAATTGAACTTTACCACATTATAGAACAATTTGCTAAAGACTTGTAACAATTTCACAAATTTGTTGAATTAAAGTCCATGTGGTTTCTAACCACAAGAGGAAAACATCTTTGATGTCATAGAACATGTAAAGGAATTCCTTGAATGTCAGAGCACATTCATTATGAGGTTCTTGAGGATTTGAGAACTTATGGCGTATACTAAAGACATGATGTTATTTGATGCCTGAATAGCAATTTGTGTTTTATTGACGTCTTTCATAGTTGCAAGTGGCAACTATGGTTTGGTGTTCCAGATGAAACACGAGTGTTGCATGTTTCCTTGGTCGTAGTACTTAAGGAAAATATGTGTTGTGTGTCATGCTTTCCTTGTCGTAGTACTTGGGGAAGTTATTGACGTAGATGACCATATGGTCTACACATAGATACTTGTTTACAACTTTCTGAACCGTTTTCGCAGACGAAAACTCTTCTTGAAGGGAAAAATTAAAAGGTCAACGTTTGACCAACTAATAAGATGTGAAAGCATCTGAGTTTGAAAGGCTCTTTATCAAACATCTCTACAAACTATATGGCCTACCCACAGATATAGCATTGGGTAGAGATAGAAAGTTTGATAGTCGTCAAAGGTTAAATATCACTATGAGAGTTAGAGTGAGGTCAACCATCCGTAGATTGATGGTGGTTAAACTGAAAACCCAATAAGGTTCTAGAGCATATGCTTGTGCATAGATGAATAATCTAGTGGAGAGGAGGACCTCTTACCTTTGGAATCTTTTTTGTTTTTGTTTTTCATGATTAGATTTGCTCCATTTACGTTGTTTTATGGACTCTAGTCTAGACAAGTCCCTCTAGGACTCAACTTATTTTGATAGTGATCATTAAGGCCATCAATTAAGTCAATTTGTGGGCACTGGTCTGTTATGTGCAGAAAACCAAAGGAGCTTAATTTGCTTGTAATAGTACTTGGTGGTGTTTTTCGTTAATGCTAATCAATTTGGGGCATTTTTTAAAGTCTAGGCTACCCGTGTTTAGCTCATTTGGTGTCGGGATTGCTTCCTAATCTTGGTTTGGTGCAGAGAATATGATTTAAAATTCTAAGGTGATAGGAGATTGATAGGGCATGTGGTCCTCAAGTTTAATTTTAGCACTAGATCTTCATTAGAGTTTAACATCAATTTGTTAAAGGTATTGAATAAAGTAAATCAAATCTAGAAATTTATAGAGACATGCAAAGTTGTTAAATTAAATATACTAACTTGTAGAGACATGTAAAGTTATTAAATTTCACTAGACTTATAGTGTTTATCAAGGTGCATTTGAAGAAAAAATTTGAGTAAATTTAAGTGAAGGTTAAATTATGCCCCTCCCAAGTTTGAAATCCTCTATTCTTGTAAAAGAATGCCTTCGAATAAGAATGATACCAAGCCTAAATTGTTGAGATATCGAGCTCAACTAGTACTATGACGGACATTGATGACCCACCTAGGTGATAGCTTCCGCACTTATGTCACTGGCATGGTTGGTGAGATTATATGCTACTAGTGGATGACACGTTGTGTGATAGTCACTTTGGAGTACTAGAGTTATGGCATAGTTATAGCACCAACTCATGTAGTTAGGTTCACACTATAGATCGACCATTTTGTATGTTGTTGTTGGAGAGTACTTTCCCTTTATGTATGTACTCTTATCTTTTAGTTATATGGTTGTAGAGAAGAGAAGAATATAGAAGAAAATTCAGCCATCCATCTCTCTTGTGTCTTGCACTCTTTTATGTGTGTTTGTGTGTGTTTTGCTTGCAAGGAACTCAAGCTCTCTCTCTCTCCACCACATTCTCTTTATAAATAGGGTTGGTATTTGCTAGGATTGGTGGTGTTACATCGCCGTAATCGCTGCCATAGCACAAGAGGGCAAGGAGCTCTAGTCACCACCCAACCATAGAGGCGAATGTGGATAACACCACACTCCCAAGAACTTATAGAGGCATGCCTGCCCGGCCGCCCAAGTGCTCCGACTTGGGTGCCCCCATCCCTAGAGCTCGGATGCACGTGCCGTCTGTGCTCCGGCATATGGACTCCGCATCCGATCGAGCTCCCACCCATGTGCTATTACAAGCTACATGACATTACCCCCCCTTCTAAAGAGTTTGTGTCTGTGAAAACAAACTGGGAAAAGTTGTCGGTAAGCATATATAGTCGTTCTCACTTGAGACCTTTTCTGACCTATCCTTCCACTTAACAATGTCTCGTCTCGGTACATAGTACACCTCGTGTTATGGTCTTTGAACCTAAGAATTCTCCTTGGTTTATGTGGAAGTGTGGTAACTCCAAGGACTCAACAACTTTAAGATAAACTACGTTGTCTTGGTGAAACATTGTTTTCACATGCCACTGACATGAAAAACTAGGTGTACTCAAGAGATCTCCGGCAAATCAAGTTTGTAGACTATGCTGCCAACCATTTGTAGACTACGCTACTAAATATTTATAAACTACGCTACCATGCTATGCTACCAACTTGTTAACTGTTCTCCTTGCATAGCTCTACGACCATAGAACCTCTCTTGTCCTGGACACTAGTTATTGATGAACATTGTAATGAGGTGAAAAAACATAATGATTTAAAATTAACTTTCACACTTTCAAAAGTATTATAAATATAAATGACATCAATTTTTTCTTCAATAAATCAAGCTAAGTGTCTTGCATGCCTATAAAGTGGCAAGTACAACTAAGTTAAAATGAGAAAGTTATTACTAATTCAAGTTCATAATGCCTTCTTGATTAAATTCAAGATAGGCTCTGTACATTACATTTGCATAACGCAAAAAAGGAGGCCTCAATTATGTCTACTTTTTTATCAAAGTATTTCAGGTGCCCAGGAAGCAACGTCATGTTTCATCAGAAGAGACCATAGAATGAAATTCAATGAGTTTCCCCCCTCAAAAAGTTTAGGCAGTGGTCTTGTTGATAGGGCATCCTTATTTTGCAACCACCCTTATATCAAAGACTATTTCTATGGGCCTTTACCAAAGTGATAGGGGATTTGTAAAAGGTGAAGGGGCTAATTGAGATACCTTAGGAGAGAATCAAATAATTAAGAGGATTTAGGGTGAATCAAATGATTAAGGGGATTTGTAAAAGGTTATAGGGCTAATTGAGATATCTTAGGAGAGAATCGTGATTGAGGGGATCTAGGGAGATAAAGTATATCTAGAAGATACCCTTGTGAAAGCTATAGTTGTTGTAATTCCTTAGTTAGTTATAAGTGCGTTTTGCAATGAGTTAGAGCTAGTTTATGCTTGTAATTCTTTCTTCTTAATAAAGTTAGTATGCTGTTGTCTCTCTTGATGAATCATGGACTTTAAGTGTAGCTTTGATGATCCTAAGATTAAACACAAGATCCATGAAAGAGAACTCAATGGTGAGGTAAGACTCACAAACTCTAGTAGAACATACATCAATAACTAGAGGGAAACAAGGATATTAGCTCGTAATGAAAGGTTATGCATGTAAAAGTTAGTTATAATTAGTGTACAATGTTAGTGGATAAGTTAAAGGCGCTCAACGTGTGCATATATAACCCTTAGTCTACTTAACTCTAGGTTTCCCATACATTTACATGCATATTATTTTACCGTCTTAAAATTATAAGCTTCATCTATTCATCTATGTGAGATCTATATATAAAATGGGCAGGGGTGGCATTGTGGGAAGCTTTTTGTCACAAGTTTGTTAATGCTATCCCACATAATGGAAATATGTGTTGGTCGGTTACCAAGAAACTTCGTGACACACTTAGACATTATTTTACCGTCTTAAAATTATAAGCTTCATCTATGTGAGATCTATATATAAAATGGGCAGGGGTGGCATTGTGGGAAGCTTTTTGTCACAAGTTTGTTAATGCTATCCCACATAATGGAAATATGTATTGGTCGATTACCAAGAAACTTCGTGACACACTTAGACATAAAAGTAGGTTTAACAATTAATAAAGTTGCTTGCGTTAATAGTTTCAAAATGAAAATTTAAATAATCTTCATGTACTTACAACATATAAAAACCAATGGACTCTTGAAAACTCTAATCCAAGCAATGTCCTTAGAAATTTCAACTTTGACATATAGACAGATAAATGTAGCTACCAATAATTGCAAAGAGCTATATCACGACACTCAACACAACATGAAGGACCATATATTAGACTTATGTTCTTTTGATATAGTGACTTGATTTTGAAATAAGCTTCGCTTGCAAGTTTAATTTCACATCAAGTACACGACAAACAAGCATCAGTGTCCACTCAACACTTTGTATTCACCTTGCAAGAAAAAGAGGCTCGATAAAAAACTTGTGCTTTTTATTATTTTAAAAATCCCACAATTAGTCAATAAATAGAGCACTCAAATATTTATTTAAGAACATAGTGGATGCTCACCTTAGGAGTCACACTGTGACTCCTCGCCTTAGGAGTCACACTGTGACTCCTCGCCTAGGAGTTGTCACCCACTTTGTTTGTACTTGGAAATATTTAATTATACAGTATGGTTAGACTCTCTTGTTGATTCTTTATGTAGATTACTTTGTATGTGCCTTTCCTCTTCATTCTTGAAACTTTGAATAAGTAAATTGGAAAAAAAAACAAGAAACTTCGGCTAAGAATTGAGAAAGGTTTTGTATTTGTATTTTGGGCCATTATATTCGTGATTGTTTTGTCTCAGCATCAAGTTTCTCTCTCTTCTTGAAGTAAAAATCAAAGAATCTTACGTTCAAGTAGATGAGTGCAATACTATGGATTTTTCAAAAAATTCCTTCTACTTTTGGATGACGGTAAAGGTAAGATGCCAATACATGCTAGTGAAAGACTTTGAGAAAAAAGTAGAAGGGGTCTTCAATATCATTAGTGGGGTCTTCAATATCATTAGTAGAAGGGGACTCATAGATAAAATCCAATGAAATGGACCAATTGACAAGTCAAAAGAGTAATCCTATTTGGACGGTTTTTTATATTCAAGTTTATATATGGCTAAGGACACAAACTTTTTGTATAGAAATATCTTTTGCAAAGAGGCCTAAGAACCCATGCTTATATTTAAGTTTATGTATGGCTAAGGACACAACCTTTTTGTATAGAAATATATTTTGTAAAGAGGCCTAAGAACCCATGCTTTGGTGGCTTCTTATATATTGTGTCCTTGAAATCATAATTTAATGAAGCTATTAGTTGTTGTTGAGAAGCTCTCGTTCTAAAATTTACTAGGATTATAAGGATGCTATCCCATTTCATAGATTTTGAGGGGATTATAAATGAATTTCTTTCACTTTGCGAAATAGATTAGCTCCTTACATATGGCTACCATTTCATAAATTATAAGGATGCTATCCCATTTCATAGATTTTGAGGGGATTACAAATGAATTTCTTTCACTTTACTAAATAGATTGGCTCCTTACATATGGTTTGCCATGCTCCATTAGCAATGTTTAGGTATTCTTTTTGTCTTCATGTGTCACATTTACCTCATCATAAAATGTAATGTGTGAACACACATTTGCCTCATCATAAAATCTAATGTGTGAACACATTGCCATTTGTTATCATAGGTAAGTGATGTATTAGCCATTCACACTATCACGAACTCTTAGAAAACATAAATGAACAATGTGCTTGGAAAATACATGGATACAATGCCATAACATCTCCTTTGACCATTGTTAAACATATTAAACCACACTAAACATGTGATACTTAAGTGCTTAACTTTCATGATTTGGATTACCCACATTTTTCCTTGTCATATCACCCTCATAATATGCGACGGGCTTTTGTTTTATGTTTAGAGACCTCACACATTTGTTGTTTCTTATTTGGGCATCTTGTTTGTAGGTTATTGAGCAGTGAAAGCATTTAAGCTGCTATTTTGACTTGGAAAGTGGTGTGCTCCATGGACATAATAACCGACCACCATGTTGGCCACATGAAGATGCCCTCGTTAGAGAGTAGAAAAGGCTTTTTAAAGTTTAATGGAAAACCATTAGTTATGGGTTCCAACACATGGCAAAAACATAAATGCAATGGTTGTGCAAATTTGGATTTATTAAAATGACTTATGTATTTGTGGTGGCTCATGGAGTAAGTGTCCATCAAAATAAAGGTTACATAATCAATAATCATGGTCTGAGTGGTTGGAAAGGTTACATAATCAATAATCATGGTCTGAGTGGTGATAATAGCATGACAAACAAGGAATTTTCCCAACAACTATGTACATAAGTGAGCTTATAAATGTCTCTTAGGGAGATTTCATCATTCATTCACCAAATAGAAAAGGCCATGAAAGCAATTTAGGTTTTGCTAGCACAACAAACAAGGAATTTTCCCAAAAATGTGATTACATAAGTGAGCTTATAAATGTCTCTTAGGGAGAATTCATCATTAATTCACCAAATAGAAAAGGCCATGAAAGCAATTTAGGTTTTGCTAGCATGTGAAAGAAAGAATTTGTGAGTTGACGAAAGTGTAGGTAGCCAATAGGGGACAAACATTTGGAAAAAAATAAAAATTCAATCAATTAATTGAGGTTAGTAGAGGTTAAATAATCTTATAAATTAAGGTATATTGAGCCTTGGAAAAATAACATTCAAACTTATAGGGTTCATAGCCTCACCTTTCATTTCTAGAAAATGTCACTGAACAAGGGGAAGAGGTGGCTTTTCATTTTTTGGCGGCGCTTCACTGAATGAGAAAGATTTCTATGGGGTTCTCATCAGGCCTCCCTCTCTCAAGTAGGCCTCCCTCTCTCAAGTAGGCATATGTGGAAGCAGCTACACAATTACTTACATGCGATCCATCAATTTGCTGAAGGCCAACCCCTCCTCCAGATTTTCATAACAATGACTCTCTCTCTCTCTCTCTCTCTCTCTCTCTCATGTACTTGCATGAACATAAAAATGGTATTGGTAGTTTTGTCCTTACAGCAAATAGCTTAGTAGCATTCATTTGTTTCTCTCTCTCTCTCTCTCTCTCTCATAAATATTATCAATGCAATAGGTTTCAAATTGAGGAGAGGTAGGTAGATTTCGTAGCGTTGTAGTCACTTAGAAGGCTAATCTCCATTGCAGCCACTTAGAAGTAGCGTTGTAGTCACTTAGAAGCCTTTGGTTTCTCTCCCCCTCACCCACACACCAGCACAAGCACATGAAAATACGTGCACGAATAACCTCACACGTTTTCGTTGTGACAGGTAAGAGCCTACCCCTCTTTGAATATTCAGACTGCACACCCAAGCCTCCCAATTCATGCCAAGTAGGAGACCCATGAAACTTGTCCTTTATAACATACTAGGTGGGAACCCGTGCTTCGCATGTTTTTTGAGGTTTTCAAAATCAAATTCTACCCAAACCTCCTCAAACCCTTCCCGAACCTCCAAATTCTTGCCATGTGGGAGCTTTGTGAAACTCTTCCTTAAGATAATATAGAGAAGAGAAGATCTATATATATATATATAGAGAGAGAAATACATTTGGTATTTTTTTAAAAAATTGTACCCCACATACTGAGTTCACATTTGGTATTCCCTCAAAACAGAAGGCACGCTGCATTTGAAACATACGTATCCCATCACGGCACGTTGTCGTATGTCGAGCATTGTCAGTATCTTCAAAGTTATCGTCATCATCTCCACTTCCCATTGTGTGTTCTGCTGAGTTTGCACGGAAACCAGGGTCCGATCGATCGATTTCTGCACCAGAACGCATTCCCGCTGACAGATTTTCACGGAACAGCCCCTCGATGTAAATGCGACTGTAGCTCTCCAGAAAGAAGAAATGTGGGGACGGCTTTCTTGCTCATTTTTTCTTCGCATGAAGCTTAGAAGCTTTAGAATCCAAGAAGAGAAGCTTAGAATCCCTAGAATCAAAGCAGGGAAGCTCAGAAATCACAGCAGATAGGCTCAGAAACCCTAGAACCAAAGCAGGAGAGGTGACACCATTCTATTTCGTTCTGTAAGTGAGCTCTGATGAAGGAAAGGATGGAAGAAACGAGGCGGGTGAGGGGCTCGAAATTGCTTAGAAATCCTCGTGTTCTGTAGATGGGTGTCAGAGCTTTGTGCTCCCCCGCACTCTAACCAGTTTGCAGATGGAACATGGTGACAAGTGGGAACGCTTACTTCGAGGATTGACAGAGAGCCAAGTTCCAACAACCATCCACCTTGCTGTCCTTTTTTCTTTGCCCGACAATGCATCCCGAGGTGCTGCTGCTTTGTTGGTGGAGTAGTATCTCATCTACCGAAGCGATTCATCGTCCGATGCAGGCGAAATTAGGGTTTTGGTAAGCGAAAATCTGTGCTGTTAGGGTTGGTTTCCCTCCCTCTCCCACATTCGATCTCACCATGGCTAAAGATGATGAAGATGAACGGGCATGGCGCGCGACTCTGCAGAGCATGCTCCCTCCTGGTGTGGCCATTCCCGACGGGAAGAGTCTCGACTACTCGTTTGCAGCAGTGTACGAAGGCCCTCGCCCAGCCTATGACGTGCCCAAGGCAGAAAAACTAGACGGTCTCCCATCCGCTGCTACAAGCTCGAGATCAGAAATCCTAGCCGGAAGGTCGCGCTCCAAACACCTAGCCGGGAGCTCGAAGTCAGGAATCCTAGCTGGCAGCTCGTGGCCGGAAACCCTAGCTGCAAGCTCGCAGGCGAAAAACTTAACCAGAAGACCGCAGGTGGAAAACCTGGCTGGGGACTCACAGATAGAAACCCTATCTGGTGGCTTGCACACAGAAACCCTAACCCGTGGCTTGCATACAGAAACCCCAACGTCACAGACAGAAACTGTAGGGACCTTCAAAAATCCTCATGGTAGGGACACGGAAATCTTGCAGTCTGCAGAAAAGCTAAGGTCAGCTGCTGTCCTCCCTCCAGCAGATGTCTCTCAGCACAGTGATGGGGGAGATTCAGCAGAGAAAAGCTCCGCAGACACTTCTGGTACGATGATGAGAGGAGCTCTGAAGGCGGATTCACCAACATCCACTTACTCTTTGGTGTCAGAGAGATTGCCCACCACCAACATCCCACCATCTACCCCGCAAAATCATTCTTCCTCAGAAGCAGAAGCAGAAGCAGAAGCAGAGGAGAGAGATACTCACCCATCACCCCCTCTTTCTGCTTCTCCATCTTTCACGTCCTCGCCCCAAGCTGTTGCCAGGTTTGCTTCTTTCCATGTCGAGAAAGTGGACAGCCTATCTTATGCCCGGCAAGATGATCCACCTTCCACACATTCAGAGTTCAGGTTCTCAGGACCACACACAGCATCTTTTCATGACAACACTCATACTGATGGCTCTAATGGGTTACCCCACGAGAAAACTTCAACAGATCATAGTTTCTCAACCAACCTACAGAGAAGAAAAGGAGAATGCCATGTCTGTTTAAGAGGCAGCAGGTTTCAGGACAAGGAGGCGTGCCTAGTTTGCAATTTAAAGTACTGTCGCATCTGCATCCTCAGAGCGATGGGGTCAATGCCCGAAGGCCGGAAATGTATTGGATGCATAAGCCAGCCCATCAATGAATCAAAACGGCCAACTCTAGGAAAGCCATCTAGACTCTTACAGCATCTCCTAAACCCATTAGAAGTGCAGCAGATAATGAAGGCGGAGAGAGAATGCCCAGCCAATCAGCTCCGTCCAGAACAGCTCTTTGTGAACGAAAAGCAACTGCGAGCTCAAGAGCTAGCAGAGTTGCTTGGATGCAGCAATCCTCCCTCCAAGCTGAAGCCAGGGAGGTATTGGTATGACAAGCAATCTGGACTGTGGGGAAAGGTGGGTGATCATCTCCATTGCCTGGCCTTTTACTCATTTCCGTATGTTTGGATGTTGATATAGAAATGCTGACAAAGGAACTTATTTCATTTTTTAGGAAGGAGAGAAACCCGACAAGATTATCACTGCAGAGCTAAATGTTGGGGGTAGGCTACCAGAAAAGGCCAGCGCTGGCTTCACAGAAGTGTTCATGAATGGGAGAGAGATCACCAAGATAGAGTTGAAAATGCTTAAGGTAGATGTATATGCTGTCTTTACCACATGTTGCGTTTGGGTCTTTGTCTGTACATGCAAATGCAGGGCCAAGTCTCTTAATTTATTTTCTTTCTGCTTAAAAGTTTGCAGGGGTGCAGTGTCCGCCTGGTACACACCTGTGGGTTTATCCTGATGGGGCCTATCAGGAAGAGGGCCAGAACAACTCACCTGGCAATATATGGGGAAAGGTGAAGTTTTGCGTGCCTTAATTCTTTAAAATCTATTGATTTATGTTATCGAAATGTATAGTGCGGTTTATTCCCCTCTTTGGGAGGAAAAATATGGACGAATATTTATGGATCTAAGCAGTAAAGAAGTGTAGTTTATTCCCCTCTTTGGGAGTAAAAATATGGACAAATATTTATGGATCCAAGCAGTAAAGATGACATTTTGAGGACTTGTGCTTCCCGCTGGCATACTCCATGGTCGACCTATTAGAATAGATGGTCAGTTTTTGGAAGCAAACTGCCATAGGGCGACATCCTGAAACCAACCGGGTGCATGTTGTTTATGCGCAAAAATTATGTGTCTTGCTCAAACCTTGCAGATGTATGCATTCTTGAGTAAAATTATTTTAAAAGAAGGGGTGCCCTTAGTATTCAGTCTTGGTCGCCACTATTGGTTTATTGTCCGAGTGTGCAGAAAGCTTACTTGCTAGGAAGGCATTCTAAGAATGACTTGCAAAAATAGACCTCAAGAGTAGAGGATTCAAGATTATGTTCTATTTTTGCTTGGCCCATGAGGTCACATTTTATCTTACGATGACTGCAGTTACAATTGCATGCAATCAATGTGGATCACGTTTTTTTCTGTTGTGAGTCTTGTCTCGTGACATTAGAAGACATGGAACTATGGGTTTGTTTAAGGTGATCTACATATGGCTGCCTTACCATGCTTCCCATTCAGGGTTCCTAAAACTTTGCCTACAAATAGAAAGGGCTATTGCATGTAGCAGGTGCCCTGAGTGTAGAGTCAGGCAAGGATGCACTAGGGTCTCCACCCAACACGAATGGCCTCTTCCTCCTTTTTCAACAAAGTGGTCCTCAAAGGCTCTGATGATGGAGGAGTATATGTGGGTCCAAATCGAGCAGTTGCACGGACCATCTCTTGGAAATATGGTGATCTTGCCACATTCATTGCAATGTCATCATGAAAGAAAAACATGGCCACTATAGTATCCATAGCTTCTCGCTTTCGAGGATCCCATCATCCATGAACCAGGAATAGTTCTTTGGCCACCTCGTGATGGTGGTGCCATGGGAACAACAAAAGGCCCAAGAGGATTACCGGAGTTGTGCTGCATGAGTACCACTAGATGCACTAGAAGCAAAAAAAAGAGGGATTTACAGCCACAGTCCTTGCAGGTGGAGCTCGAAACACCTGTTGAAACCGAGGTGGGTGGTACAATCCAAATTCCTAGGTTTATTAAACTTCACAATAAAGATACTAAGTACAGGTAGCTTTACGAGCTACAACCACACTCACCCACACTTAGTTTAGTGAGTATAAAAGAATTGGAAAAACACGACAACACAATGGGTCCGCAACGGGCCACCCCCCCTCCCCCCCCCCCAAAAAAAAAACCTTTATTATAGGGAGAATTTATAGATACATGTAGATGGTGCTCTTGCACCAGATTTCCAAGTACCAAGAATGAAAACAAAAATAAAACAAGTTCGTCTCCCAAGCCCAAGGTAAGGGATGTTTCCAGCTTTACACCGGGCTAGTGTGGATCTCGCAGGAGAGGCCCAGTCCCACATAGTCAACTATGTGAATCTCACAAACCCTCCTTGTCTCACACTAGGCCAGATGCACCTAGAGAGCCTTGGTCTCCTAGCCTTCAATCCCAAATTGAAACATTTGTGGCAACATCACTTACAATACACATACCTTCCATTTGTTATTTCTTCTCAGGCTTTGACTTGGCGGCGGCGGTTGAAAGGCCGCCAACAACAACCACAACAAGGGCAAAGGGAAGTCTTCGTAGTCAAAGTCTTTTGAGAAGAAGCCCGACTCGGATCATGATGCTTTGAAGGCTGAGCGGACCTGTAGCCATTGTGGTCAGAAGGGTCACTATTGGAGGAAATGTTCTCAGCGGAGCACTGAGAAAGGTGCAAATTCATCAGTTGGTTGCAGCCGCGAAGACTCTAGCTTTTGTGCACTTGGAGATTATGGACACCGGACTTCGAGCAGGGAGGCGGTTGGTCTCATCGTTGGGGATACTCAAAAGTGGATTCTGGACAGTGGTGCTTCGAGGCACATGACTCCTTCTCGAGAGTTGTTACAAGACCTTCAGAGGTAAACATGTCACATCTTTATTGCTGACAAGTCCACTATCTCGATTCACATTGCAGGCAGGTTGGAGATTGTCCTCGATGGCAGAGGCGGGAAGGGTTCCTCTCGAGTTCTTTATGTTCCATCTCTTGGTTTTCATCTTTTGTCAGTGCATGAGGTTTGCAAGATGGGCATGCAGGTGGAGTTTGATGAGCATTCAGTTGCTATCCAGGACAAAGCAATAGGCCAGGTTATTTGGGAAGGCAGAGTGGAGAATGGGATTTACAAACTATCAGCACTCTTCTCTCTTACAGGTACTCAGCTCGGTGATTTGTGGCATTTTCGTTTTGGCCACTTGAATGTGTACGTGCTGCGGCGGGCTTTTCGAGACCAGATGGTGGATGGCTTGCCAGGTGTTGGTAGCAGGTAGGGACATTGTAGTTCTTGCATTCTTGGGAAGCAGCATAGGGAATCTTTTCGGAAGCAGGCTACTAGGCGGGCTTCGAAACCTTTGGAGCTGGTTCACACTTACTTATGTGGGCCCATGCAGACCCCATCTTTCGCTGGAGCCTTGTATTTCATGATGATTGTGGATGATTGTAACAAGTTCACATGGGTGTACTTTCTGTCACATAAGGACCAAGCGTTTGCTCGGTTCAAGGATTAGTATGCTTTGGTGGAAAAGGAGTCTAGATTGGAGGTGAAGACTGTTCGGGTTGACAAAGGAGGGGAGTTCTCTTTCACTGCTTTTTTGCAATTTTGTGCGGAGAATGGCATCAAGTGGGAACTGGCCAATACAGGGTCTCCTTCAAAGAATGGAGTGGTTGAGCGAAAGAACAGGATTGTGGTGGAGATGGCATTTTCGTTTTGGCCACTTGAATGTGTACGCGTTGCGTGGGGCTTTTCGGGACCAGATGGTGGATGGCTTGTCGGATGTTGGTAGCAGGTACGGACATTGTAGTTCTTGCATTCTTGGGAAGCAGCATAGGGAGTCTTTTTCGAAGCAAGCTGCCAGGTGGGCTTTGAAACCTCCGGAGCTGGTTCACACTTACTTATGTGGGCCCATGCAGATCCCATCTTTCGGAGGAGCCTTGTATTTCATGATGATTGTAGTAGGTTCACATGGGTATACTTTCTTTTACATAAGGACCAAGCCTTTGCTCGGTACAAGGATTAGTATGCTTTGGTGGAAAAGGAGTCTGGATTGCAGGTGAAGACTGTTTGGGCTGACAAAGGAGGGGAGTTCTCTTCCACTGCTTTTTTACGGTTTTGTGCGGAGAATGGCATCAAGCAGGAACTGGCCAATACAGGGTCTCCTTCAGAGAATGGAGTGGTTGAGCGAAAGAACAGGTTGTGGTGGAGATGGCGAGGATGATATTGGAGCATCACGACCTTCCTCGTCCACTTTGGGGAGAGGTTATGGCTACGGGTGTTTATATCCTCAATCGATTTCCGATGATTGTAGTGCCTAAGATGACTCCGTTTGAGGCTTATTTTGGCAAGAAACGAGATGTCTCCCATTTTTCGTGTTTTTGGGAGGGATGCCTATGTTCACAATTCCAAAGATGCAGAGGGGGAAGCTTGACTCTAAGTCACAAAGGCTTGTTTTTGTGGGATATAACTCTTTTTCCAAAGGCTACAGGTTACATGACTCGGAGCGGAATGAGGTTGTTGTCAGAGATGTTGTCTTTGATGAGCATGTTCCAGCTTTCACTGTTGAGGAGCCACTGCTTCTTGGAGAGCCAAACGTGTATGAGGATGAGTCTCGGGCTATTGTACCAGCTAGCCAGCCTCAGTCAGTTGGAGAGGTTGAGCCCAAGGTTGGAGTGTGCCACAGTAGCAGAAGCAGCAGGAGGCTTTGCGTTTTGTTCGGGTACCGAAGTGGTTGTTGGATACCATTCGAGAGTCTGGTGTGATGGAGTATCCCTCCAAGTGGACCATGGAGGATGGACCTCGAAGATCGCATAGGGTTCGTGACAAATGTTAGCCAAAGGAGCATTTACAGGTAAATTATGCCTTGATGCCTCGTATCATTCGAGACGAGGAGCCTACTTCAGTGAAATCCTAGGAGACTTGGAGGAAAGCTGTGCAAGTGGAACTAGAGGCCATAGAAAAGGATGGGGCTTGGGAGTTGGTTCCGAGGCTGTCGAAAGTTGAAACGGTCAGTCATTGCTGTCAAGTGGGTTCACAAAACCAAGTATAAGTCTGTCAAATCCCCACGGATCTCCTCGTGATCGTTCTTGGTACGAGACTCGAATCCTGCAAAACAAACGAACAAACAAACAAGGGGGTACAGGCCTAACTCACCTCCCAACCATGACACCGTGGGCAAGCCCACAGTCTTGGCTGTCCCCACCGAGCCACGAGCTGAGCTAACTAGGTTGACGTATCGACCAATCTCCTCCTCGCGACGTCCCATACCACCACGAAGCTGCCCTCGCGGGCCTCGAGATCGCTGCCGGCCTCGGCTGCATAAAGCAGGTGCACGTCTGCACTAGATCCAGGCTCCAAGACCATAGAGCTCTCACAAACTCGCGAGACTCTCTATATCCCAATAACTAACCTTGGCCACCCTTTTATAGGCTCTTGGCCGGTCATCGGGCGTCCACACTTGGGCGCTCGCCCGTCCATACTTGGGTGCCCGCTCGTTAGTATATCCCTAACTCGGCTCGTCAATCAGCCTGCCTAGCTCCAAGCTTCCCCAAGCCTCGAAACTAGTCTTGCGTGCGTGTAGCACACGGTAGATACACACTGTGCACATGACATACTCCCCTTCCTCTAAGAGCTCACTCCTGAGCTCACTAAAAAGCCAGGGTAATCTCTCTGAAGAGTAGTCAATGTTTTCCATGTAGCGTTCCTTCCACTTGATCTTGTATTCCGTGATAAGCGTATTACGCAATCTTCTTTCACGAAATCCAAGAATCTTTTCAGGTTCGTGCGGAACAAATGTCATGTCCTCGACATCTATAATTTCTTGAGGAGTAACTAACTGATCTGTTCTACCCAGTACTTCCTTAAGTCTACTGACATGAAATACAGGATGAACTTTCACATGAGAAGGCAAATCCAATTCATATGCAACTGAACCAATCCGTCGTGTAACACGAAATGGTCCACAGTATCTAGGGGATAATTTCGGAGATCGACCTGTCCGTAAAGTCTCGGAATCTTTCGGAACTCGCAAATACACCATCGTTCCTTCAGAGAACTCTCTGGGTGAACGATGGTTATTAGAATAAAACCTGTCGCGGTCTTGAGCACTTCTAATAGATTCCTTTGCAACTTGTAACATTTCGTGCATATCTTGTAAAAAATTACGTGCTGCATCATGCTGAAGTCCTGAGAATCCTACTGTAACAGGTGATCTTGGTTGAAAACCATACATTAGCATGAAAGGACTAAAACCTGTACTCGTATGCTTAGTACTGTTATATGCAAATTCTAACATAGGAAGATAATCCTCCCATGAACTCTGTCTTTTGGATACATATGCTCGAAGCATATCCTCCAAAATCTGATTCACTCTTTCAGTCTGGCCATCAGATTGAGGATGATCTGAGGAACTCAAATTCAAAGTTGTTTCCAACTTCTCAAAAACAAGTTTCCAAAAATCACTCGTAAACTTAGAGTCCCTATCACTGACTATGTCCTGCGGTAACCCGTACAGTCTAAACAATTGTTCGATAAACTGCCGAGCTAATTGCGTAGCTGTAATAGTCTTCCTGGTCGGTAAAAATCTAGCCATTTTTGTCAAGCGATCTACCACAACCCAAATAGAATCGTGGCCTTGATGTGTTCTTGGCAATCCGGTAATAAAATCCATGGAAATACTTTCCCATTTATTACTTGGGATTTGCAAAGGATGCAACAACCCAGCCTGTCTAAAGCGTTCAGCTTTATTTGCCTGACAAATTTGACACTTGAGAACATAATCTTCTACATACCCTTTCATCTTCGGCCAATAAAAAGTGTGTTTCACTAACGATAGTGTCCTGTGTACTCCAGGGTGTCCAACAAAAGGGGCGTCGTGACACTCCTTAAGAATCTTGGACCTAATGTTCGGGATCTGTGGTACACAAATTTTGTCATTACGGAACAGTAAACCATTTCGAATCATCGACTGGCCTCCTGCAGCTTGAATGGTAGACTGCTCAGTCATTGAGTCTGGGTCAAGCAATGAGCTCCCGTCATGGATCTTCTCCCAAAATGGACCAAAATAACTATCAGTCCTGCAAAGCCCTCTCAAAGACTGAAATAAGTCAGTAGAAATCTCGGTGAACGACAAAGTATTCACCTCTCGAATCCGACTAAGCGCATCTGCAATACTATTCATGGACCCTTTCCGATAACGGATCTCAAAATCAAAATCTTGCATTAACTCTGCCCAACAAGCTTTCCTGCCTCTCAAATCATCCGCATCACACACATACTTGATTGACTGATGATCAGTCAATACCACAAACTTGGAGCCATATAAATAATGTCTCCAAACCTTGAGAGCATGAATCACAGCATAAAGCTCCTTCTCAAGGGTTGGCCAACGAGATTGAGTGTCGTCTAGCTTTCTACTTTCAAAAGCAACCGGTCTACCATCTTGAAATAAAGCAGCCCCGATAGCATAGTCACTGGCATCAGTTTCAAGAACATAAGGCCGACTAGGATCAGGTAATGCTAAGATAGGTACTTCCTTGACTTTATCTTTCAAAAGTCTGAAGGCCATATCCAAATCGTTATTCCAAGTGATAGGCTGATTTGACTTACGTCCACGACCTTTCAATAAGTCGGTCATCGGTAGTGTGAGCTGAGAGTACTCTCGTACAGATTTCCGAAGAAAAACAACAAAACCGAGAAAAGAACGAAGTTGTTTCACTGTTCGCGGTATAGGCTAGTCTAGAACCTTGAGAACTCGATCATAGTCAATGCTCAATCCATCTCTGGTGATCTTGTGTCCCAAGTAAATGATGTCGGTCAAAAAGAACTCACATTTACTTAACTTAGCATATAGTCGATTCTGTCTTAAAATAGATAAGACAATTGTGAGGTGTCTGATATGATCCTCAAGAGTACGGCTATATATCAAAATATCATCCAGGAACACCACCACAAATTTCCCCAAATGTTCACGAAAAAGATCGTTCATCATTTGCTGGAAAGTAGCTGGAGCATTGGTTAACCCAAAAGGTAATACGAGAAACTTGAATGGCCATACCTAGTTCGAAAGGCGGTTCTTTCGACATGCCTTTCATGAATACGTATCTGGTGATAGCCAGTACGTAAATCTATCTTCGTGAAATATTTCGCTCCTGCTAACCGATCAATCAGGTCATCTGATCTAGGGAGAGGATAACGGTTCTTAATGGTCAGCTTGTTCAATCTCTTGTAATCTATACACATTCTCCAAGTATTGTTCTTCTTTCTCCTAAGCAACACAGGTGCACCCCAAGGTGATTTACTTGGACGGATCTGGCCCATCCTTAAATAATCTTCGAGTTGTTTAGCCAACTCATCTTCCTCGGCTTGGCTCATCCTGTAAGGTGGAATACTGATAGGATGAGCACCAGGGATCAAGTCAATACGATGATCTATTGCCCGTTCAGGTGGTAAACCCGATGGCAGTTTCTTAGGAAATACATCTTGAAATGAATCAAGTATCTTCTGTAATTCTTTGCTTTCAAACACACTGAATTCATTTACATCATGGAAGGGATGAGAAAGGAAGAAAGTGGAATCAATACACAATGGAAAGCAAGAAGAATCGAATATATTTCCAAAATCAATTGTATTTACAAGAGGTCCCTGAGAGGGATGAATACAATCACATAAAATACTATACTTGGTGTCCTTATGTTGAAAAGAAAAAATATGACTAGACCAATCTATCTGGACTTCAAGAGTCTGAAACCACTCAATCCCTAATAACAAGTCTACATTTTGCAGATGCTTTACATAGCATTCCAGAGTATCTTTGCAGTCCTGAATCTGGATTGGAAGCATCTCCACCTTGCGATCCCAAACTTGCCTTCCCGTAGGTAGGCGTACCTCATAGGTATGGTCGCTGAGTGTCGTATCAAGACTCAATTTCTGCACAAGTTTGTAGTTAACAAAGTTGTGTGAGCTGCCAGGGTCTAAAAGAATGTGAATCTTATGGCCATTCACTTCTCCATAAACTCGGAGAAGATCATGCAAGCCAAATACTTTAGAATTGAACAGACAATCAGAACAGGTACTAGGGCGAGAAAGTACAATAATTGATGTACCTGTCAAAGACAACTGGTTAGCTGCCTTTGGCTTGGGTCCTGCGTTTGTCTTGGTACCCTTTTGCTTTGGGCACTCGTTACGCATGTGTCCTTTTTCTTCGCAGATAAAACAACGTCCTTCCTTCTTGAACTTTAAAGCCCTAAGGAGTCGTTTCTTCTTCGCTGGTGTCGAACTTAAATTCTTCGAAGGTTGGTCCGAAGACTTTCCTTCTGTCGTGTTAGCCATAAGTGCAGAGAACTTTCGTTTATGCTTGTTCCCCCTGCTCGGTAACGGGTTTCGACTTGGAAGAGACCATTGTATCATCATAGATACGAGCTGAAAGAATGGCCTCATCCAAAGTTATACATTTGTTATTTTTAACCTGTAAACGGTATGAGTCTGGTAACCCAGGTACGAAAAACCCCAAAAGAGTAGTGGGATCCATCTTTGTAGCTTTCATCTGCAAGTCATGAAACTTCTGGAGGTAGACCTCATAAGTGAGGTGCTGCGAGGTCATGGTCAAAGTTGAAAACCGGGCAACAACATCATAATCATCCTCTTTCTTGAGGAATTCTTTCTTGAAGGCGTCTTCGAATTGTGCCCAAGTCGTTGGCTTAGGGTTGAGTTCCTTCCACCAAAGCAAAGCTTTGCCGGATAGGAAACCTGCTGCTAACTGGATCTTCTTTCCATCATCATATGGATGAAACTTGCCACTTATGTAGCCACGTGTCCACGATCTCCTTGGTGCGCTACTTTTGCTCGCCCCCGAACGGTTCCGGAGGAATATTGGGGCCTAAAGCTGAAGCCAAGGTATCCATATCCAAGAAAGTAGAGAGGGTAGTGGTCAATAGAGCAATGGAGTTCTGCAAAGCTTGCATCTGGGCTGCGATTTGTGCCTACGTTCCGTCGAAGAAGCTTCAAGAGCTACTTTGAACTCTTGGAAATCTGATTTGGACACAAAATCGTCAAAAAGATCGGCATCGGTACCTTCCGTAGCTGGCAAGTCTTTGCGTTCCGCGAGGGGCTCCAACTCCGATTCTTGGGTCGATATCGTGAAGAGGGTAAGTGGAGAGAAAATTTGATCTTTGCACAACAAAAGTGCGAGGGAACTTGAGAGCTTGAAAACTTGAGAGATGTGTGGCAAGAAGCCCACTTGAGGGGGTTTATAAAGGTTTCCACAAAAACTAAAAGCTCCCAAAAGCTATCTTTAGCTTTTGCTTTTGTGTTTAAATATATATATATATATATATATATATATTCTAGGTTCTTAAAAAAAATAAAACACCTTTGAAACCTTGGAGGAGGGGTTTTAAACTTTAAAAAAAATTAAAAAAAAAAAAAAACGAAAGCTCTAAAAAAAACGTGGGCTTTCCTTGTTTTTTTTTTCTCCTCCTGGATTAGACCTGCCGGCGTGCTGCTGTCTGTTGACGTCGACCTGCTGCCGTCGCCAACCGTTGCCGGCGCCTGAAGTGCTGTCGGCGCCTATGTGCAGCCTGCCCTTGTGCCAGCGCCTGCGTGGGCCTGGGTATCACGGCAGCGTGGCCCTGGGCGCCTGCCCGCTTGGCCTAGGCGCTGCCTGGGCTGGCTACGCAAGCCTGGCCGCCTGGCATAGGCGCTGCCTGGGCTGGCTTGGCAGGCCTGTCCGCCTGGCTATGCAGGCCCATGCGCCCGCCAGCCAGCCTCCGATAGCCAACCAACATCACCCGCCAGCGCACAACCTGCCAGCGTGAATATGTGATCCAGCACTTCTCTCGCTCTCTCTCTCTCTTACGCGTTCGTGTTCAACCAAAAAAGCATCGTGCTTTTTATGTTTTCTCTCCCTGCAGTTCATGCGACTGCACAAACAAGTCTTTCTCTTCTTTGCAAAGCAAACGACCCTACCATCTACCATCCCCATCAACATGGGTCTCTTTGACGAAGAAAAAACACATACTATTCTGAAAATAGCAGTACGCACAGAAAAAACAGCAAGCTTTTTTAACACATACCTTTCTTCGACCTCATCTTCTCTACCTACCGACTTGCTCGTTCACGAGGTATGCTCTGATACCACTGTCGAATCCCCACGGATCTCCTCGTGATCGTTCTTGGTACGAGACTCGAATCCTGCAAAACAAACGAACAAACAAACAAGGGGGTGCAGGCCTGCTCACCTCCCAACCATGACAGCCGTGGGCAAGCCCACAGTCTTGGCTATCCCCACCGAGCCACGAGCTGAGCTAACTAGGTTGACGTACCGACCAATCTCCTCCTCGCGACGTCCCATACCGCCACGAAGCTGCCCTGGCGGGCCTCGAGATTGCTGCCAGCCTCGGCTGCATAAAGCAGGTGCACGTCTGCACTAGATCCAGGCTCCAAGACCATAGAGCTCTCACAAACTCGCGAGACTCTCTATATCCCAATAACTAACCTTGGCCACCCTTTTATAGGCTCTTGGCCGGTCATCGGGCGTCCACACTTGGGCGCCCGCCCGTCCATACTTGGGTGCCCGCCTGTTAGTATATCCCTAACTTAGCTCGTCAATCAACTTGCCTAGCAAGCCTCGAAACTAGTCTTGTGTGCGTGTAGCACACGGTAGATACACACTGTGCACATGACAAAGTCCAATGGATTTGTGGACAAGCACAAAGCCAGACTTGTGGCTAAGGGCTATGCTTAGCAGCCAGGCATCGACTATGAGGACACTTTTGCATCGATAGCTAGGATGGCCACGATTCGGACAATCCTTGCCCTTGCCTCTCATCAGCAATGGCCAATGTATCAGATGGATGTTAAATCTGCGTTCTTGAATGGTGACTTGCAGGAGGAGGTGTATGTTGAGCAACCTCTTGGCTTTGAGGTTTCGGGCTCCAAAAGTATGGTTTAAAGGTTGTGGAAGGCCTTGTATGGTCTGAAACAGGCTCCCAAGGCTTGGAACTAGAAGATTGATACTTTCTTTCAGAAGTAGGGTTTTCGAAGATCAGTTGCAGATTCGAACTTGTATCTCTTTTGGGAACGCGGTATGGTCACTTTGATTATCCTTTATGTGGATGATCTTGTCCTCACTGGCAGTCATGTGGAGCACACAGCAGTGACGAAGGTTGCCTTGTCAGAGGAGTTTGCGATGATGGATTTAGGCAGGCTTCATTTCTTTTTGGCATTGGAGATTTGGCAAACCTAGAGGGGGTTCTTTGTTTCTCGGCAGCAATATGTTCATGAGTTGTTGGAGGCCTTTGGGATGGAGAACTGCAAGTCTATTTCATCTCCGTTGGACCCGAATACCATACTTATTGTACATGATCCTTGTGAGTAGGTTCCTACCTCTTTGTATCGGAAACTTGTTAGTTCATTGATTTGGTTGTTGAACACCAGATTGGACTTGAGTTTTCCAGTGGGGCTGTTGAGCTCATTTATGTAGACACCTTTGAAACTCATTGGGATGCTGGATTGCGAATCTTGTGGTATTTGCAGGGTACGAAGGATCTTGGACTCTTTTATGACACTGGAGGGGGATCGAAGGACTGAGTCAGATTCCGAAGTTGGAGTGACTCTGATTGGGGAGGAGATCTAGACACAAGGAGATCTAGTTTAGGATATGGCTTTACCCTTGGCTCAGGAGTGATTTCTTGGAGCAGCTAGAAGCAGCCAATTGTTGCCTTGTCTTCCACTGAGGCAGAGTATCGGGCTACTTGTGGTATTGCTTGCGAGGTGGTGTGGCTTAGGAGGTTACTTGGCGAGATTGGGTTTCAACAAAAGGAACCCACGGTCATCCAGTGCGACAACCAAAGCTTTATAGCTATTGCTTGGAACCCGGTCTTCCATCCCGGATCAAGCATCTAGAGATACAATATCACTTCGTTCGTGAGAAGATTTTGGCTGGTTAGTTTTTTGTTTGACGTAGGACAATGCGGTGGACCTCTTCACGAAGCCTCTACCTCAATAGATGCTCCGTCAGCACTCCAGCTCCCTGGGGTTGGTTTCACATCCAGGAGCTGAGAGGGGGTGTTAGCAGTCATCTCCTGTCTGTACCATATTACACTGTAGGGAGTGAGGGCCAGTGATGTGGGTGTGTTTGTGTGTGTGAGGTTTTCTCCATTTTTTCCATTGTCCATTTTCCCAATTTTGTAGGTCGTAAGGGGAGTTGTTTACTTTCTTTGGTCGGCTGTAGAAGTTTGCTTGCCAGGAGTTTGCCTAACTGCATGCTGGCCGACCAGGTCTTGTTGGTCGTGGGGCCTATATAGGGGCTGTTGGCCCAGTTTCTACTGGCCGACTGGCTGCCCCATCACATATATTATATACCACACTCCCCCCCCCACACATTTTGTACCGAATATACTTATATAGTAGAGTTTGACACTCTCTCTCCTCTCTTGCTCTTTTGCAGTTTTTTGCTCTCTGATTTCTATCCGATTTCGGCAGCTCATAGTCACATGGAAACGCGTTTCTGGAGTGAGAAACCCCGAAACGCAAGAAACTTTACAGAAACTCCTAATTTTTTTGGTTTCTACAAAAAAAATGTTTCTCAAAATGTTAAAAGTTCCTATTGTTTGGAACTTTAGCAGTGCAAAATTATATAGAAAAAAACCGAAACCTTGGCGTTTCTTCGCCAAAGGCCGAAACGTTCTGCCCCGAAACCCCCAAAACCCCGAAACGTCGTGAAACGTTTCTGGTGACTATGTTTCTGCTGCTCATTCTGACCTGGCAAGCTTAGGAGTAGTGCCTTCCTTGCCAGGTCTTTTATGAAGTCTGGCTTTATCAAATTTTAAAAATATCCAATCTCCTTCTTTGAGATCCATGTGTACTCTATGCTTCTTTGCAGCCTTTTTATGCTTTTCCTGGGACTTTTGAATGGCTGTCCGTACTTTTGCAAAAGAATCCTGCAAATCATGTACATATTTATCTGTTGCAAAGATTTCATCTTTTGTACGCAAAATGGGGGGCAAGACTACTCTGCCATAAATAACCTCAAATGGTGCTTTGCCCGTAGAAGAATGTACGGTATTGTTTTTGGCAAATTCTACCAAGGGTAAAAACTTCTCCCACATGCTCTTCTACTCGGCAACATAGCATTCAAGCAAATCAAGTATGGCTGAATTTGCACCTTCACTCTGTCCATCCGTCTCGGGGTGGAAAGGTGACGAGAAGTTTTGTGCCCATATTGTCAAAGAGAGCCCTCCAAAATAGGCTAGTAGTTCTGGGATCTCTATCACCCACAATGGACTTAGGCATTCCATGATGCTTAAAGATTTGTGAGAGAAAAATTTTAACCATGTGGTCTGGTTTAATGGTCTTCTTCACTGGTACGAAGTGGGCTTGTTTGCTAAATCTGTCCACAATAGTCCATATGGCATCAGTGCCATACTGTGTACGAGGAAAATCCATGATGAAATCTATGGCTATGCTTTTCCAAGGTTCATTTCGCACGGGTAAGGGCCAAAGTAACCCTGGGGTCTTTTGCCTGTTGAACTCGACTTTTTGGCAAGTAATACATTGATGTGCACACTGCATATGCCTCAATATCCTTACGCATGGTAGGCCAAAAGAAATACCTCTCAATAAGCTGAGTGGTAGGCGAAATTCCTCTATGGCCTGTAGAAGGTGAGACTCATGCAAAACTTTTTGCCTGAAGTCTTTGGTAACACATAATCTGTTAGCATACATTGGATATCTATCTTTACATACATATGGCATATGTACTGTCCCGGACTGCTAAATCAGCCCATAAAGATGTAAAATCATCATGCATTACGCATCATAGTCAAGTCTTCATGTGATGCGACTGAAATAGTAGCTACATATGGCTTTTGACAGAGCGTGTCGGCCACTACATTCTTTTTTTTGAGGGGTATGAATGATCTGGAAGTGAAACATGGAAAGAAAGTTAGCCATCCGCATATGCTTCTCAGAAAGCTTTGTTTGAGTAAGAAAGAATCTCAAACTTTGATGATCTGTGTTACATGCACTGAGGTTGATCGTGATAACGCACAACATGGCCTTCTTTATACCTTTATGTGGTGAGAATCTTTAGCATCAACTTTACAGAGTAGAGAGAGAAGAGAATGAGAATGTAGAAGACGACACAATATTGGGTCCCAATACCCACTAAAGGGCCCCCCTTGCAAGTAGGAGTATTTGCTTATATTATTCTTTGGAGAAATGCTGTACAATGCTGAGTACAAATGATATGAATGCCCAACGCAAGGAAGACCGTACGTCGGCTGAGTATCCAGCTATTTCGAGGCTTTGCTGAAGACTCTCCTTGGTCACTGATGGAAGTCCAGAAAGCTGTAGGACTGCACATATGCTGGCTGAATGTAAAGAGTATCTTCCTTCTTAGCCCAGAGTGCTTGGATGCTGCAAACTGAATAGGATTTGCTGAGAATACCTGAATGGATTTTCGTAGCCTGATGACAAGCTTTTACACCTCCTCAGGACAGCAGTCGGCTGCCCCTAGGAGGCTGTCGGCTGAAGCAAAAAGCCAATGACTGAATAAATTAACAGTCGGCTGCTGGAAAAAGTCCCTCACGACTGATGAAAGCCAGTTGGCAGCATTAAATGCTGGTCGGGTGCTGTATTCCAAGTTGGTTGCCCATTAAATGCTGGTTGGGCTGTAGCAACCCCTGTCGGCTGCTGGCCGACTGTATGGCAAAGGCCTTGGATGCCTTTGCAAGGCTAGCCCAAGTTGGGGCTGGCCTTAGGGCTGGCCGCCCTTCTCTGTGAATGAACCTAGAGTGCTTTACATGCATCTAATGCTAAGGTTAACAATTGCATGCTGCTGAATGATGCTTTCTCTAAGTGGGTTAAGAGGACTGACAATTTACTAACCTCTAAAGCTCAGAGATTGACCTACATAGCTCGTGCCTGACTGTCCCTGGACTGAGGGCTCACAATGGGGTCACGGCGTACGACAAATAATCCTTAAAGAAAGGTTCAACTTCTGCACAAATGGTGTCATTGTGTACCCCAGTGCAGGGTGCACGTGACATTCCCTCTTGCTTAACTTGGCGGTAGGTTTAGGGCTTCCAAGTAGTCCGCCAACAACTGGGGGTACTCCTGAAAGAACTATTCAACCAACCAAACTGCTTCATGGCTTCCGCGGTCTTTAAACTTCATATAGAACTGTCGTATTCTTTGACCGGGTCTATGCTTCCTTCTGTGGAGGAGAATTTGGTCTGGCTCTATGACTTCAGCTTCGTCTATTATATTTGGTTGTTGCTTTTCGGATATATCCTGCATTGCTCGACTTACATATGGCTTCAACCAAGAAACATGAAAGACATTGTGCATAGTCCAATTTTCCGGCAACTTTAACTTTAAAGAGACATCACTTAACTTTTGAATGACTCGAAATGGGCTGAAACTTTGGAATGATAGTTTGGGACAACGCTTGCCCACTTGCTGTAGCCGTTGTTTCATGATGCAGAGATATACCCAATTCCCTTCCTTAAAGTTGACATCTCGCTTGGATTTTTTGGCTTGCCGGGTATATGCTTCTTGAGCCTTGGCAAGGCGCTTCTTAATTGACTCCAGGATTTTCGAGAATGTCTCGATTGTTTTTTTGGCCTTAAGAGATGGTGACACCTGTCTAGACAAAGCCAAGAGGGTGCTAAGCAAACGGGTGAAGGATTCAGGTCAAGGGCAGGGTATTCCCAGCCAAGAAAAGGTCCAAGATTGCTGTATTTTCTTTTAGATTTCTCATCATTCTAATAAAGCAAATACACCATCTGTGGTGGGGGCCCTACAGAGGGTAATTGGGACCCAATACTGTGTCCTCTCCATCTCTCTCTCTCTCTCTCTCTCTCTCTCTCTCTCTCTCTCTCTCTCTCTATTTTCTGCACATCTCCTTTCAGTTTGTGCGTTAATTTCCGTCGCGAAAAGAGTGCTGAATTCTGAGTTTTGATGTTACCGATTCTTCTCCGAAGCTTCCGCATATTACAGAGGACGTCAAAGGCCAATTGATTGTAAATTTCTGTTTGGCCATGTGTTTGAGGATAGAATGCGTTTGACAATTGCAACTTAGTCCCAAAAATATCAAACAATGCTCTCTAAAAATAGGACGTAAATTTTGGATCTCTATCTGATGTGATAGTTCGTGGCAAACCACCAATGGGGTACCAAAACCGAATGAATAAGCGAGCTATGTCTTCGGTTGTGGCTGTCTACATGCATGGAATGAGCATGCAAAACTATTGTCATACATTGTGTGTTTCTAGATCCTGCTAAGGGGGGAAGAGGGCCTACGAAGTCCATACTGATGTCATGAAAGGGTCTCTCGGGAATAGACAAGGGCTGAAGCAACCTTGCCTGTTTGGTATGAGGAACTTTCACTTTTTGACATATCTGGCATGATTCGACATGTTGGTAGACATCCCTTCACATCTTAGGCCAATAGAATGACCTCTCTACCTTGTCCTAGGTACTGCTGATACTCCTATGACCCCCAACAAGAGAATCATGGGCATCGTGGAGAAGGACTTGGTGCTTTTCTTTGAGTACACAAAGACAGTTCTTGAAAAACAACCAACTATCCCGTATACTATAGTGGCCTGGTTTTGAACTGAGGGCCAAATGATATTGAGTCACGAACTCTTCCGAATATGGATACTGTGCCTTCATACTGTCTAAGTCTTTGCCTTGAATATCAAGCATAGTGGACTCCTGCGATGTCTGAATAGTGCCCTCTTGACTAAGAGCATCGGCAATAGGGTTATTTTTGCTCGGGATGTATTCAATCATTCCCCCAAATTGTTGGAACAATTGACTCTCCCTGGATTGCCTGTCACTCCATTGGGCACTAGGCATGGTTTACAACCATTTAAGTGCCTGGTGATTTGTCTTAACTGTGAAGCCCCTCACGTAAAGGAAGTGCTTCCAATGCTTAAGAGCGGTCATCACCCCCAAGAGCTTTGTCATACACCTAATAATTCTTCTCGGCGTTATTTAATTTGGGGCTATAATAAGCCACTGGCCTACCACCTTGCTGTAAAACAGCTCCAATGCCAAGGTTACCGGCATCGGTAATGATCACGAAAGGATCATCCCATGAGCCAACTTCAAAACTGGGGACCTAGAAGCAACTTTCTTCATTGCTTGGAATGCCTCTAGAGCCTTGCCCGTAAACGGACACTTTTTGACGACGGTAAAAGGTGCCGCAAGGTCAGAAGACTTGTCCATGTGGGTACTGTAGGCCTGACAGACCCACAAATGAGCGGATATCCTGGGCTGTAGTGGGAACATCCCAACTGAGAATGGCATGTACCTTTTCAGGGTCGAGGCTAAAACTTGATGAGCTGATGATGTATCCCAGGTAATGAATTTCCTGTACTCCAAACTCGCTCTTCTTGGCATTGATAAACAACTCATTGTCTTGCAAGAGTTGCAAAACCTGTGCCACATCTCGCTCATGTTGCTCTGCAATACCTCAGAAGATAAGAATGTCATCTATGAAGATGAAGATGCATTTGCCAATGAGATCCCGAAAAACCTGAGACATCATTTTGTTGAACGTCGTTGGTGCGTTGGTGAGGTCAAAGGGCATCATGACAAATTCGTAGTGGCCATGCTCGGTCCTAAAGACCGTTTTTGGAATGTTGGCCTTGAAGATCCGAACCTGATGGTAGCCACTTTTAAGATCTATCTTAGAACAAATTTTTGCACCATTGAGTCGTTTGAGGATGTACTCTATTGTGGGCATGGGGAATCTATTCTTCACTGGAAGCTTATTGAATGTCTTGTAATCCACACATAAGTGTGCATACTTATTCTTCTTTTGGACAAACAGAATGGGAGCGGCAAAAGGTGAGGAAGATGGTCGGAAAAATCCGGACCAAAGTAGCTGGGCTAATTGTTGCTCCAGCTCCCTCTCCAATGCCTTAGAAAGGTGGTAGGGGAACTTGCTTGGAGGTTCTCAACCACGAACCAACTCTATGCGATGGTCCTCAGGTCTACTGGGTGGGGGGTCATCTCGCAGCATAATGTTGCTGTATTGAGACAAAAGACCAGCCATCCGTTGCTCCCTTGTGGGTGCTACTTGAACTGCGTTAGACTGAGAGCGGGTATATAGTAACACACACTCTGCTCCTTTATGGATGGCTCGTTGGGCCTGAATGTGGGAAATGAGTGGAATGCGAGCAATGCTCTGATCCTCGCAAATCATGAGAGGCTTAGAAAAACCTTCAACGATGGTGAAAGTGTCTTGCCTCTAATCAGGAATGGGTGCATACGGTCTAAACCACTGGATCCCGAGGATCATGTCACACTCTAAAAGAGTGGAGACAATGAAATCCTATTGGAATGTAGCCCGTTGAACGTGAAACTCAAATTGCCGAGCTTTATGAGTGATGTGTACGTAGACTAGGGGTAAACCCGTCCACATCTAGATGATAAGGAACCAAGGTACAGCTCATCTTGGTAGCCAACTGCGGAGAGACGGCATCCTCAGAACTGCCCATGTCAAAGAGGACAATGAACTCTGCCCCTTTGCAATGCCATAGGCACGGATGAGAGCCTTTGTCTTTCCCTTAGCCTCATACCCTCTTGCTTATCACATCAAATACCATTGGTGGCACTGAATTCAAAGAGAGTAAAAGCTGAACGACATTCGAGGTTGATGGTGGAGGTGTGGACGAGGATGCTACGGTTGCTATTGTGGAAGTGGATGCCTTACCAGGCTTTTCAGCCTCGAACTTAGTGCAATCTTTCTTCCCATGTCCCACAGTGTGATAGAAGAAACAATGGTTCTTTGTCCTGTACTGTGTCTGTTCATGTGGCTCGAGATAACCTCCAGTGATTCCCTCCTTATCTTTTTCCTCAAGAGTCTTCTTGGGCGTAGAATCTTTTTTATCACCGAATTTTTCTTTTGGTCCTTTTGGTCTTTGCTGTTTTGAGCCCCCTTACCCTGGGTAGTTGACTGTTGTTGGGGCTTTGGGAAAGAATGTACCTGCTTGGGCTTACCTTCGTTCAGCATCAGCTCTTGATTCTGAGCGAGGGTCAGTGCCCATGCATAAGTCTGAGGCTCAAAATTCATGACTGGGTACCTAATGGTAGTGTCTAAACCTCGAATAAACAGCTTGAGCTTATCTTCTTTGGATATGCCCAATTGCTGGGCCATGTTGGAATAGGTCAAAACAGGGGAACCACCCTAGGTGAGTTTGTAAAACTCATCCTCAAGACTGGTCATGTATTGTGGTGGAAGAAAACAGGCTTCAAGGTCAGCCACGAAGGTGTTCGATGAAAATGGAATTGGCCTTTGATAGGGTATGTGTGAACTTGTGACCAATGTTGCCACCAAGTAATAGCTTCCCTAGTGAGTTGGGGTGCTGCTACATGGACTTTGTCTTGGTGGAAGAAAATGGGCTTCAAGGTCAGCCATGAAGGTGTTTCGATGAAAACGGAATTGGCCTGTGATAGGGTATGTGTGAACTTGTGACCAATGTTGCCACCAAGTAACAGCTTCCCCAGTGAGTTGGGGTGCTGCGACATGGACTTTGTCTTGTGGATCTGTAATTTTAGCTAAAGGAAAATGTGCTTCAAATTGATGAATAAATTGAGTAACTGCAGCACGATCACACTTACCATCAAACTCACTAAAATTTGGAGAGGCTCATATGAGAGTGGTGGTAAGGGTGGTGGAGGGCGAGCAATTCGGAGCTTGCTGTGGGAGAGCTACCAGAATCTGTGCCATCGTTTTTGGATGCTGCATTTGCACAGCCTCCCAATCGAGTCTTTGCTGAAACTCTCGGTCGGCTTTCTCTGTGCGGCACTGGTCTTCCTCATATTTGCGTGTGGCTTCCTTATCCCTTTGTTCCTCCGGAGGTGTCAGTTCTTTCTCTGCTTCAACTTTTCTTTTTGCTTCTTCATCTTTTCTTCTTTGTTCTTCACGTTGATCGTCGTCTTTTCTTCTTTGTTCCTCCATACGGAGGAGGACCTATGCCAGATCTGAGATGCCTTCTTTGGGCTTCTCTTTTTCGGCGGTGGGCTGCATCTCCAGGGATTTTATTTGCTCCATCATTATTCTCAAGAGGTCTTCTGTGCTTGACGGAAGTGTTTTTTTGTTTGGAAGCTTTGTTCCTCCATCTCTTCTTGTTGGCTTTCTTCTTGATGTGATGTCTCTCCCGACATGGTGGAGGCCTGCGTGTCTTTCCCGGACCATAGTTTTACCATCCACTTGATGCTCTCACTTCTCTAGGTAGCCGAGTTGGGTTACCATCCTGATGCTTTGATACCAATGCTACATGCACTGAGCTTGTCCGTGGTAACGCACAACATGGCCTTCTTTATACATTTAGGTGGTGAGAATCTTTAGCATCCAATTTAGAGAGAGAGAGAGAGAGAGAGAGAGAGAGAGAGAGAGAAGAGAGAGAAGACGACACAGTATTGGGTCCCAATACTCACTGAAAAGCCCCCCCCCCCCCCCCCCCCCTCCCCCCTCTCTGCAATACACATACCTTCCATTTGTTATTCCTTCAAGCTACACGTAGGTGTTGTATCAAGAGAGGAGTATGATGTAGACTATGGGCGCGGCTGTACCACCCTGTATGCAGCCCTGTGCAGAGAAAGAAGGAATTAAAGATGGCCAACAGTGCATTCAGTACGCAGCCCTGTGCAGCACCTGCCCGATAGGGGGGAGAGGAGATTTTGACAAGCTGTTTCGCCCTCCTCTATGTGCGCAGCCCTGGAAGGCAGAGAGAGGGAGCAATGGGGTCTGCCCGCTGGTTCTCTCTCTCTGCTCGCAGCAGTGAAGAAAAGAAAGGAGAATGTTCGGCTGGCTCCTATTGGGTGGGAAAGAGAGAGAGAGAACTTAGAACGTTTTTAAGCCACCTGGGAGAGAGAGAAAGCCTTGAATGCTTCAGTCCGTTGGTGAGGGAAAGCGAATCCAGCACTTCAGCCTGTCGGTGCGAGGAAGAAAGAAAGCCTCGTTTTCGCTTGCTCTGCCGGGAGAGAGAACACACGAGTCCAACGTTAGCCGGGTGACACTTTCTCCCTACGTTGGCACCTTGCTGGAAGCATGTGAAGGCTCCAGAAGTCACACACGTGGCCAACCAGGCTTCTCCTTTATTTTATTTTATTTTAAAATACCTCAAGCCTCTGTAAATGATATTGTGTCCATCAGGTCCTTCTCTTACATATGACTTATGTGTTTGTGTGCTCATTGGGGTGTTCACACCCATTTTTAATAACACTCCACCTTATAAAATTAACTAAGTCAAACGTGGGTTTTGGTACTTTCGATGGCGAGTTTCGGCACCTGTAGAAAGCCAATCACTAGTCAACAAGCAAAGGCATCCACACAACCTCGTAGCCAGTAGTTATGGGCGTCCCTAGCGCGCTGAGACTGGACACAAGCAAGCATGCAGGACATGAAAACAGGTCATGCATCTAATAAATCTTTTCTCTGCACATACACAAAATGAAGTGCATATGCAAATATACATTGGAAATCTCCCGTGCTCAAGTCATGTATCCCACCCAAGGATCTAGTCATATTAGATGACCCTGAGTACCAATGCTCCCAGTCATACTGGTCACACCTCCAGGCCTACTCGTTTCATAGGAAAGACACATGACTCATCTTGCAATGAATGTCAGCATCATTTCTACTAAGCTAATCCATTTCCCAGCTCTGCCTACATGAGCAATGTAACCTGCATTCTCAACCATGTAAAATAGGTGATAATGCATGCACTCCTATTCCGCTCTTCTAGTGCTTGAAGCCTTGTTGGTGGACATCCAAGATAGCGCAGGGACTTGTTCTTATATAGAGCCATTACACCTTAAGTCTTCTGCAAAAACTGAAGCTCGTGAAGGGGATGGAACAGTATGCAGCATGGTACTGTGTCAGTCCACGATCATAAGTTAGGAGAAAGGCATTGCTTTTCCTAATGTTTTTAAAAATGGTGGTGTTTGGCAAGAGAGATCTGTTGCTGGTCTTTATGTGGTTTCTGAAGTTTCATGTGTTAAAGTGTGGGTGATAATCTAATTGGTGCTGTGTAATGTTTGCTAGGCAGGCCACAACCAGGTTTCTGTACACGCTATTCTCTTTGCCCACGCCAAACAGCAGTAGCCTTAAATCTAGACCATCTATTAGCAGCTCGAGATCTGTGCCTGCATACTTGGAGCAGAAGAAAATTTACAAGCTATTGCTGCTAGGACATGAAGGCTCTGGCACAAGTACAATATTCAAGCAGGTAATCACTGCTACAGACTGTACCTCTATGATTGCATAGACAAACAGGCATCTCTGTTTGCCCCTCGAACTTCATCCTGGGCTTGTTTCTTGCTATCTTCTGTAGTTTTCTTTGTTTTAAAGTCCGTTTCGTGTGAATAATTCTTTTTCTAGTCTTTATTCTAAACCGACATTGGGAATGTTAATAAGATTAGGGGCGATGGACCAAATTCTGAGATTAAGTGCGGCAGCAAAACTTTGTAATAGGACGCCAGTGCTGTATTTTATTGCTATCCCTTCCTTTCTTGGGAATTCAATGGACCAGGTAATTTGACAGCTTCTTTGCTATTTCTCTGAGTTCCCGATCTCCTTGAAGACTATGCATGGGCTCCTCTCAAATGAGTGTCAAAACTCCTCAGAGAAGGTAACCAAAAGTCTTTTAACAGGCACACTATAGCTCCCCAAGACGGATCTAGACCCTTAAGGTGTACTTCAATGAGTGATGATCTGTCTTCACTGCAGAATCTGCAGCTGGAAGCTAATGTTTTCTTGCTCTTAGCATGAATGATAGCACTAAATTCTTTATTATTGCCAGGCTAAGGAGCTTGTATAGAAGAATGCATATGGCTATTGAATGCAATGACACATCCTTGTTGAAAGAGAGTTATGTTGAGAACAATGCAAAAATTTTCTTTTTCCAGTCAGCATCATGGTCTACAACTTGAGAAGAGCTTTGAGATAATGTGACTTATGATGTCATTAGAGTCTAGATTTATTGTGACCTATGATGTCCTTAGGGCCTAGAGACAAAAAGGTGGTGGGCTCTTCACGTGTTAGAGATGTCGCCACCTTTACCAACTTGGTCTTCTTATTATTGGCATCATAGCAACTAGAGCTTCATAACTTCTTTTGTCATTTCCACCAACATCCACATATGCCGTAATTGATACAAGTTCCTCCAATCAGCCTGCAGTTCTCCTTTCTCTGTAGTGGGCGGTGGCAAGCAAGCAGTAACCAGCAGCAATTCTGAAGGTAGCCTTTGTTCCCGGTATTGGTGTAACTAACAATATTGGCGACTTTCACTAGTTTGCAGTTAGCTTATGAGTGTTGTTGCTGCTCTTCATCATCAACCGTAATTTAGTCAGACAGTAGCATTTCAGCAGCGTAGATATTCCATCTTAGTAATCTGAAGTGGAGATACTCCAGCAGACTATCCTTGGTAAGCAAAATGAAGCGCAAAGACCTTGAAGACCTTACCTCTTGCATCTCTAGCCATGAAGCAAGGACAACCGCAGGTTTATCTTCTGAAGATGAGCATGATGGCTTTTTCATACTCATCTCAAAACAAGCTTCTTAGAAGAGGGAGGTAAATCCTTGTAATGATATCCTAATCAAGACACCCTTTTGAAGGCTCCAAGGGATTTATTCTTTCATTGTTTTTCTCATTTTGACAACGAAAACCTAGTAGAAAGCAAGCTCAATTACAGAAGTCTGGGAAATACAAGTGTTAACATTCTACTAGGTTTTCAAGGAAAACCTGGTAGAAAGCAAGCTCAATTACAGAAGTCTGGGAAATACAAGTGTTAACATTCTATAGGGTTTTCAAGACCATTGACGACGACATTGAGAACTCTTTAACACGTGAAGATCTCACCACTGTTATGTTTCTAAACCTTAATGACATAATATGTCACATGTGTAAGATGACTGGACACCCTTGATGATGTATATTATCTCGAAGCTCTTCTCAAGCTCTAGGCCATGGCAATAACTAGTCTAAGGATGATCTGGGATTATTCCCAACAGCGTCCCCTAATGCCAAAGTAAGAGGAGACATAACAAAACCACAAGGTCATTGGCTGCACAAATTGTGGTAATATAATTGTAGCAACCTAAGTGTTGCATGCGCGGAAGCCTTATTGTACTGATCCACAGCCCTAAGCTTGATTAAGAACAAGATACCGATTAAACATGATTAAGACAGAGGATAGAAGAGAGAGAAAGAAAGAAAGATATATTAAGCGTCTACTAAAGACCCAATGGGCCTATGAGACCAAAGTGATACAATAATGTCCATGTCATATCTCATCATGGAATGGAAAATAAAACAGAAAGAAAACGTAAACATAGCTATCTCACTGGGGTGATACAAAACTGTCCATGGAAACTCATCATGGAATACTAAGAACATAGAAACATGAGAGCAACATCAGCTCCGAGTAGATGGTATACCACTCTCCAAAATATCAAGCATGGGGCTGATGAGTATGGCCGAGAGGTCTCCCTCAGCTATGTCACGTGGAAAGGTAGCTCGATGGCGGTGGAGCATGTCTTGGATCTGGAGCTGATGAGGTGATCGTGGCTGACAAGGGGGTCGAGGGTGTCGGGCATGGTGGAGTGTAGAGGCTCGGTCCGAGGTAACTCCTCTCGGGCGAGGTAGGTCTAGAGCAGCTCGTGGAGGGTCCACAAGATCCACTATGTCGATGTCCTCCATCTCCTGGGTCCGGAAGAAACTGGTGATGGTTGGCTGATGAGGGAGGGGGCGGGGTGGCTGGGGCCGAGGCTCTCTCAAGAAGGTGTCCCTGTGTCTGCGGAGCTCAAGCAAAAAAATGCCCAGGCAACGCTGGTCGTGGAAGTCGATGATCTTGGAGAGTGGACCGAATCCCTCACGAAATAGACAGTGAAACCTCCCGCGGATCTCATAGTATACTGGGCAACGGCATATGTAATGCTCCTCCATCTCAACCTCTGTGTGGCATAGTCGGCAGATCCTCTCCTCTCTGGGTCTCCGTATGAGCTTCCCGGCTCTGAAGATGCGCTCAGCTCTACCTGTCTCTACTCTGAGGCGGTGAGATGAAACCCGTATCTGGCCAATTGCAATCCGCATGGCATGGGACATGTGAACACTCAAGTAGCCCGGTTGCTGGATGAATCCATCCTCAGTGAGTGTGAGGAAGTGATCTCTGTAGAAGTGCATCTTTGTGGGGAGCTCCGGAGGTGTGATCCGTGTGCAATGTGTGTAGAGGCTAAGAAGATCTAATCGGATAACCCGGTTGGTATCCTCTTGAGACAGCCAGAGAAAAGGGGAGTCCAAACTGTACTGAAGGGGGATAGGCGGTCCATGTAGAGCCCATATACTAAGAAGAACCAAGTGGAAACTAGTGCATACCATACTCCAGAGTGCCCCTCAAGTGCTAGCTGTCTGGAGGACTCCAGGGCAAGCCTCGGGTACCTGTGAGGATCCATTTGTCTGACGCGATGGAGGTATGTGACTGTCTGGAAGAGTGCATCCACTACCATCGGGGCTGCAACAAACTCTGCCTGGATAATCTGGTGTGGGACTAATGGTTTGTTGCATATCATACGGGAGAACATCATGACCTGGGGCCTCTCAACTCGCTGCCAATCCTCATCGGATAAATCTAGCCCCAGAAGGCTGCTCCATACATCAAGGCTGGTGTGATGAGGGTGTCAAAAAGCCAGCCCTTCATCCTGTCTCCTGGAAATGTGCCTGGAAGCACTGCCGCTCAAGTAAGCTCAAGGCTGCATATCCCCGCGTCACTCTGGCATGTGTTGTGGGAACTATGGTAAAGCGTGGGCCACTGAAAGTGACACCAAGGTAGATGTAGGATGAGAGAATTTCCACAGGATCCCCTCTATATGTGAAGCTCAATCTGGATGTGAAGGGACGAGAGGTATTGAAGACCATTACCTTGGTTTTACCAAGGTTAACAGAGGTCTCGTTAAGTGCACAAGTCATGTAAGGCATCCAACGGTCTCTGAAGCCCTTCGGCTGAGTCTGAGAGGAGGTCGATGTCATCTGCATAAAGTAGTATGGGGATCAATATGCCTTCCAATGTGGGACCAGCCTCGCCTAATCCATCAATGAAGGTCGAGATCTCATCAATGTAGAGGCCGAAAAGAGTGGGTGATAGAGGGCAGCCCTGTTTCACCCCAATAGTGCTGGAAATCTCTTGTGATGTACCTCCTGGGGCTCTCACTCGTCTGGTGACGGACTCATAGAGGGCGATAATGCTCCAAACCATGTCAGATGGGACTCCGATCTCTTGTAGACGGTGTAGGAGGCGGGCTCGGGGTACAATATCAAAAGCTTTGCGGAAATCCACAAAGCAGCAGTAAATCCTTTGATGTCGTGCTCTACCCTCCTCGATGATGGCATGAAGGGTGAAGATGTGGTCAAGGGTAGAGTAGCTCCACCGAAAGCCAGCCTGTCCTGAGGCTCTGCATCCCTGGCTCTCTGCAAATGAACTGAGCTCCGCCTCTAGCACTGATCCATAGAGTTTGGCCACCATGATCATCCTGTAGTTATTAGGATCAAGTGGATCTCCAGCTTTGAGGATGGGGGTGATGGTGTTGGTGGACCAAGAGGGTGGAAATCCTTCACAAAGGGCTCTATTGAACATGTAGGCTAGTAGGGGTGCCAGGGTATCATCGGCATGCGAGATGTACTCGGCAGGTGGAGGAGCCATTGTACCTATTGTACCGGCTGAATGGAGAGCTGTACTTGCTGTACCAGCTCTATTGCATGAAGACCCGTGGTTTTTGGGGAAGAATCAGTACCCACACGAAGGTATATGGATTATGTTGTTGGCTTGGCATTTCTACAGCCTATGTTCCTGCTCAGTTGCCTTGTGTTGGGCTCTATTGCATGAAGACCCGTGGTTTTTGGGGAAGAATCAGTACCCACACGAAGGTATATGGATTATGTTGTTGGCTTGGCATTTCTACAGCCTATGTTCCTGCTCAGTTGCCTTGTGTTGGGCTGTGTTATGGCATTTGTATATGGATAATCCGGCATCTCCCGTAGGGAGAGTAAGGCCCTCAAAGCTTGTACATGATATTATTCTCCTTGGGTAATAAAATACTCCAAGGGGGGGGGGGGGGGGGGGGGGGGGGGGGGGGGGGGGGGGCATTCCGGCCTCTATGTGGTGTCACATGTGCAAGATCCATTTTCAGCATTTGTGGATGTTTTGTCTAGCTTTTATGTCTTATGCAAAGTGATGATGGATATGTGTTAAGGTTGTGGCCATGTTTAAATGTTTTAATATGCATTGATGGTATCAACAAGTGTGTCAAAGGCCCTAGTCCCCCGGGCACCCGCCGTGAGTTACAGACAAGCTTGTTGCAACAAAGGACAAGTCAACGGATACTTATTGAAAAAGTGGACAAGTGGCATGACACTTGTAGACTCGATGGACACGTGTTGAGACACTCGTCTTTCTTCTAGATCTTTCTTTCTAGAGGTGTGTATTGCATAAATAGAAACATCCGAATTTAGAAAATTTTGTTAGTCCTCGAAAAGTTCCTACGTGAACGACTCTTAAAATTTAGGAAATCCTAATTTTAGGATTATCATTTTAAGACTAATTAAGGCTCCTAATTTTTAGAGATCTCCTAATATTTAGGGATCCTCAATTTTGAGCACGTTACCAAAACAAGATCAAAAAGTCCTTTTAATTATGAGATGCATGCGAATCAAGCAATGAGACCTAATATATTGTACAAGCTTCCTAACTATGCTATCTTATTGATTATAACTGTCTTTTTCTTTGGATCTAGCCCACATTCCAAGGCATCAATCCTTTTTATGAGCCCTAGTATGTTTGAGTTAATGACCTGAAGCGCGCGTTCGGGACATATAGGTGGAAGTGTGAACTATCTTTGTTATAATCCAGTGCGTGGGACCACCATGACCTTTGGCCACTCACCAATAGCTTCGCTCAAGTGTGAGAGAGTAGCAAGCGGAAAAAGAGGAGAGACTTGGAGCAACCAACAATGGTCCAATACTTGAGCAAAAGTGATGAACGAATTATATGGCATAGAGGCCTGTCCTTATATACATCATCAAGGGGCGGGTCGGCCAGCATAAAAACCCACGTCTAAGTATAAAGTCCATGACTAGGAAAAACGCCTAATACATGGTGGGAAAAATACCCCAAAATACTAGATAAATATGCTGAATAAAAGGGATCAAATGGGGCTGGAAATGATCATTCCAACACCTCCTCTCAGCTCTAGCATTGTGGTCAGACTCCCATATGGGTAAGGAGCTGATTAATAGGATCTCGAGGAAGAGGTTTGGTGAAGAGATTATCTAGGTTGTCTTGAGAGGGATAATACTCTAGAGAACTGATGCCGTTAGTGACTAGCTCACGAACAAAGTGAAAATGAATCTCAATGTGCTTGGCCCTACCATGAAAAGATGAAGTACGTGTCAATGCCAAGGCACTTTGGCTGTTTGTAAGAATGCGAATGAGAGAGCCCGAAAGAACATCAAGATTACTTAGCATCTGCAGCAACCATAATAGTCGCATAGCAAGTATCCAAATAAGCATGTACTTAGCCTCAGTGGAAGGAAGAGAAACTGTATTCTGCTTCTTGGATCTGCAAGAAATGAGGCTAGAACCTAGAGTAAAGTAGCAACTAGAAGTGAAACGCCTGGTCTCGTGATCACTTACCCAATCAGCGTCAGAGTATCCAACAAGGTCGTGCCTTCTTTGAAAGAAAGACCATAGTCCAAGGTACCAGATAAGTATCGAAGAACCTTGCGAGCGGCGTGCCGTGTGCCAATAAGAATGTCGAGGAGTGAAAGAGAATTGATTGAGAATATTGACATTGTAAGAAATGTCGAGCCTGTGAGGTTGAGCAGAGACAGCAAGAACTATCGAGATATTGGTGTATCTGGCTACAGGAGCAAAAGTTTCCTCATAGTCAATACCCTCAATCTGAGAATACCCCTTTGCAACCAATTTGGCTTTGTGTTTGTGTAAGCTCAGCGGGGCGTGCAATGACAGACTCAACCATGTGTCCAAGAGATAAAGATATAAAGAGAGAGAGGGGAGAGAGAAAAGGGAATGGGGATCTTGCACAGTCCACCACACTGAGCGGGGAACATGCCCTGTCCCCGTTCAGGAATTTATTCAGGGACAATCCACAGGCACACTCGCCAAGATCAGTACAATCAATGAATACAAAACAAACAGATATGTTGATGTAGGATATCCAAGTCGATGTCGATGTCTAGGCACGAGATCTTTGATGTGGAGCACACCATGGGGATGACCCACAAGTATCTCTCACCGGGCTAGTACCAGATCCAATATCCAAATCCAAATCCAAATCCAAATCCAGATCCAAGTCCGGATCCAAATCAAATCCAAGTCCAGAGCCATGTCCAAGCTATATGTCCAAGTTCCATGTTCATGTCCAAGTTCCATGCCCAAAGCTTCAATTCCAAGTTCAAGCTTTCATGTCCAAGCTATGTGCACAAGTTCCATGTTCATGTCCAAGTTCCATGCTCATGTCCAAGTTCCATGCCCAAGCTTCAAGTCCAAGCTCCATATCCAAGTTCCATGCTTAAGCTCCATATCCCAGTTCCATGCCTACACTCCATATCCAAGGTCCATGCCTAAGCTCCAAGTCCAAGCGCCTTTCATCAAAAGAGAGGAGGTGGTGTTTCTTCAAAGGGTGGCACCCTCCAAACAGGGCAGCTAAAAAGGCGTTGTTGGAGGTGGCAAGCGGGGCAGCCAACAAGTGGTAGTGGAGGAGTAAAGAGGGTGGAAAACACCGGCGAACACGTGGTTCTAGGCGGTGTGGAAGACGGCTATGGGCGGTGGAGGCGGCAGGCGGCTCTGGGGCAGTGGTTCAATCGGTGGAGGTGTAGTTCAGTTGGAGGAGGTGGTGGTTCAGCCGCCAGAGGCGGCAGGCAGCTCAGCCGACAGCGGTGGCTCTTAAGCGCAGCAGGGTGACGCAAAGAGGTGGAGAGGAAGATGATGATAGTGGCAACGAAGCTCCTCATTCTCCACAAGGAAAATCCTCGAAGATGGCTCTCTACAAGTGATCAGAAGTGGTGGTTCAGTTGGCAGAGGTGGCGATGCAGTCCGCGGAGGTGGCGACATCCGGCTCAGCTGACGGCGGTGGCTTTGAAGCGGAGCAAGGTGGCACAAAGAGGTGGAGAGGAAGATGATGATAATGGCAACGAAGCTCCTCGTTCTCCACAAGGAAAATCCTCCAAGATGGCTGTCCACAAGTGATGGTGTAGAGGGGAGGAGAAGATGATGACAAGGTTTTTGCTCTCCCCAAGGTGGTTCTCCACGAGTTGTTCTTCTATATCTCTCCAAGAGCGTACAAGCTTCTTATATACTTGATAGAAGTGCGTGCTTTGCTTTTGTTTTATCTTCTTGCTTTTGCTTTTTATTAAATATTATTAATAATAGCCAAAGTTCTTGATTTGTGCTTTTACAACTTCAAGTCCTTGCTTTTTGGCCATGGAGTTGCTTTTTGAAAAACCGGCTTTTAGCTTTTTGTTGTAGTTCGATGTCCTCTCTCCATTAGCTTTTGGTCAATATAGTTTGACTTTTTGATTTTTCTTGCTTTTTGACCAAGATTGGTGCTTTTTCCAATGCTGACTTTAGAAGCCCTGTTCCCATGTGTCCATCAACTTGTCCATGCGTCTGGGCATGAGTTCTATCAAGTGAAATGAGCTAGGAGGGCCAAATAGTTACATTCCCTCCCTCTTATATTGCAGTTGTCCTCAACTGCAGACTGCAAGTGTTCCAAGCACATCCATATGTTCCATGTATATCCATGTGTTCCAAGTACATGAAGTACTTCCATATGTTTGAAGGTACTAGCCCCATCTAGTGAGCTTGTGCATCTGGTCTTTCCCCATATTTGTGGTGTCATCTGCTCATCTGGCAACATCTCAATGTCTTTTCTTTGATCGATGTCCTTGTTCTTGATGGTATATCTTCATAGCTTGTCACATGTGTTCGATAAAATAAATGCATACTTAACTCATGCAAAAACTAGACACAAGCTAGTCAACAAACAAGTATGCACACTAAGGACTTCTTCTCTGGATCCCATAATCTGTAAGCTTTGGATTGAGAGCTATAACCAAGGAATTTGCACTTCTTGGATTTGGGATCAAATTTGGACATTGCAGAATAAGGGATATGAGCATAGGCATCAGAGCCGAAAACCCTGAGATGCGAAACTGAAGGTTTCTGTCATGTAAAAGCCTCCTTTGGTGTCATATGAGCAACTGCCCTTTGGTGGAGAATGGTTGATGATGTAGACATCAATGGGCATAGCTTCTCCTTAGAAAGAGGGAGAAAGATCGGAAGAAGAAAGCATGGTATGGGCCATCTCCTGAATAGTCTTGTTTTGCGTTCAACCACACCATTCTTCTGTGGAGTGCTAGGTGTGGAGAAGTGACGGCCAATACCTTTCTGTGAACAAAAGTTGTGGAAGGTTTTGGAGAGGAATTTTCCTCCATTGTTCAAATAGACTTATTGAACCTTTTGTGTGGTCGCCTTCTCGACCAAAGCCACTTTTTAAAGCGGGAGAAAGCATGGGATTTTTCCGCCAAGAGATATAACCAAACTTTACGTGAGAGATCATCAATAATAAGTATGAAGTACCTGGCACCACCTTGGGTGGTAGTCCGCATGGGACCGCACAAGTCCATATGGATAAGTCTAGGATGTGAGAAGTCCGATGAGTAGCCTCGTGAGGGAATGGGTTTCTGTGTTGCGTTGTTGGGGTAAAGGCATTATGCCCACCCTTATAGTGTGTACAAGCCCATAAGTTTTATAGTACATAGTACACTTAGTACTTTTAATGTACTAAGTGCACTATGTGTACTAGAGCAAATATACATGTGTGATAGGGGAGTCTCACACTCATACTTTTGTGAGTTGACTTATCCCCACATGTGTCTCTCTCTCTCTCTCTCTCTCTCTCTCTCTCTCTCTCTCTCTCTCCCTTCTTCTCTGTGTGTGTCTCCCACATGAAACCCTAACTGTTTCAGCTGAGCTTCTTGAGCTCCCTTCAATTGGTATCAGAGCTTTGGTTTTAGGGTTTTTTATCTCAGCAGTATCCGTCGCTATTCCTCATAATTCCCTCCATGACTCAGCGCAGCAACCAAGCTAGCTTGTCGACTCTTGAGCAAAGCTTAGCTGGACTTGCTGAGCAGATAGCGTAGGGCAACACGCAGTCGGATGTGCAGCACGCAAAAGCAGCTTGGAGTGCGAGGCACTGCTCCTTCCTGGCCAGCTTCAGCAAGTTTGGCCCAGACCGCATAATGGCCGCGCCACCCGTGGGCAGCTCAAATATCTGCTCCTTGGGTGACTCCCACGTTATCACATAGAACTCCTCCACCTGCGTCTTGCGCAGAAGCCCGCCTGTACTGCCACCGAGGATCGGTGATGACGGAGTGTCTGGCTTAAGCTGCGGTGGCGTGAAGCCCACGGGCGCCTCCTCTGTTTCCACGGTCATGGTGAGACGAGAAGAGGAGGCGAAGGTAGCCTGCTGAGGCAGCTTTACCTGGCCGCCTACGGCGGTTGACTGATGCCAGGATAAGGCGGCGGGGGCTGCTGTGGCGGACGAGAGAGCTGGGGCAGAGGTCATGGACTCCATAGCTTGAGCTCAGAGATAGGCCTGCAATCTCAGAGCAGTTTTCAGAGCTCCACAGCTGACAACACCAGCCCAAGAGTTGCTCACACAGCAGCATCCGTACCTGCATAGCAGCAGCAACATCAGCACACGAGTCAGCAAATACGACGCCCCCCCCTTCCTGCAACAGAAATCAGAAATTTTAGAGGTATTTGCTTCAATTTTGGGATTTGCATGTCCATTATCATCAATTGAGCAGGTACAGGTTCTAATGGCTCAGATTTGAGCACAATTGGCAACATTGGGTGACATTGGTCACATTTCGGGTCAATTGGCAGGAAATTGGGTGTCAACATTTGGGGCTTTTGATGTAATTGTGCCATTGGGCATTCATACATGCTGTATGTGTGAGCAATCTCACATTCGGGGCTAAATTGCAGGAAATTGGAGTTCAAATCAAAGGGCTTTTGTGGCAATTGGGTTGATTTGCATGCAGGCACTATGCAAGTGACAGTGAGGATGAAGTCCTATTCATGTCTTCACTTGATGTCCATTCACTCCATGCAGGAGATGGTCATGGTATGCACTCATGGATCATTGATTCAGGTGCCTCCTTTCATGTCACAGGTTGCAGAGACTTGTTTGTCAGGTATACTGCTGGCAATGAAGGAGTAGTTTATTTGGGTGACAACCATGCATGCCAGATTCTTGGCAGAGGTGATGTGAGGCTTGTGTTTTCAGATGGCTCATAGCTTATGCTCCATGATGTCAGGCATGTGCCTGAGATTAAAAAGAACCTGTTTTCTACTGGACATCTTGATGATGCTGGTTATGTTACCACATTTGGTAGAGGAAAGTGGAAGATTAGTAAGGGCTCATTGGTTGTTGCCAGAGGCTCTAAGGTGGACACTCTTTACTTCATGCATGCTGGTGTTTGTCACCATGCTAATGTAAATGCAACCGAGCTGTCGGAAATCCATGGCATAGCCGGTTGGGACACATGAGTGTCAAAGGAATGGAGCAATTGTCTCGTTTTGGTTACTTGCCTTCTCTAAAGTTCTCAAGTTTTCAGTTTTGTGAGCATTGTATATATGGAGACAACTCCAGTGCCCCCACAAGAAAGCTCTTGGACAGAAAGATGCCCGGTTAGAGCTTGTGCATACAGATGTATGTGAGATGCCTCAGCTTTCTTTGGGAGGGGCAAAATATTTTGTGTCTTTTATGAGGATGCCACACGCAAGGTGCGGGTTTATCCTCTTCGTTTGAAGAGTGATACATTCTTAGTGTTTGAGAAGTTTGTTGCTCATGTTGAGAATCAAACTGACAAAGAACTGAAGGCTTTGCGTTCCGACAACGGTGGAGAGTATATGTCCAAACTGTAAACCGGCCTTCAGAAACCAAAGGGCGGTGGAACAAACACTCGCACATAAAACACTTCAACGCCATTGAAGACCTAGAAAAGGAAAACAAACAGGGGGAGCTAGAGTGCTCCCGCAAATAGTACACGGACACCGATTGGCCCCAAATCGCAGTGGTGCTCCTTGCGGTATTTCTTTAATTGATTATAAGAGCTTTGATTACAATATAAGGCTGGGAACTCAGTCGTCGTAGTAGAACCCTTGAAGCCTGCAAAGAACCTGCATCTGGCTTCTTGTCCACTCGGCATCCACAAACAAGTCCAGCCATTGTTCACATCGAAAGACTCTCTCACATTGAGTCTGCATACAGAAGCTTTCTCCCATGATCAAGCACAACCATCCATAGCCTCTCACACTATGAACAGCATCACACCCTGACACATCCAGTGCTTTTGCATCACAACATAGACTCCCGAACTGTCTCTCAAAAGAGTATCACAGCACAGCATACCATACAGTCGACACACCTGTACAAACCCTCTCTACCTTCCAAGGGTACTATCCATCTCTGTCATGGATTCCCTGTCCCCTGTCCAATCAGTAGCAAGGCTGTACCAAACATGTGTCCATTCCTGTACCTTCTGCCTGCATGTGACCTATCTCCTGGAGAAACCCAAAAACATGTTTCTTTGAGAAAACCTACGACCTGTTTCCACATGAAACCCTTAGGCCTGTTTCCCTTTTGAAACTTCTGTCCTGTTTCCATACATCTAGTTACCTGTTCCCTCATGAAACATCTGGCAACATAGAGATGCCCATAACTGTAGGTCCCACTGTTCCTTTCTAGCAGGAAGAAAACAATCTGCTCCATGAGCACGCAGCCATGCGAGCTTGCATCACTCCCATGCCAAGAAACATAACCAAATGACCTTGTATTTGCAGCCAAACAAAAACAGTCCATAAACTGTCCCAAAACAGTCCTGAACCCAAAGCAAAGAGAAGCTGAAAGTTCCATCAGTTGAACGCCATCGACATGATGTCTATGTTCATGGAAAACCAGTCTCTGTCCACCTTTGTGTCAAGAGAAACCAGCCCTTGTCTACTCTTTAGCAGAGGGAGAGAGAGAGAGAGAGAGAGAGAGAAAGAGAGAGAAAACAATACTGGCTGTCCCCACATGTACACCCCTGTTTCTCCTGCAGTCCCCTCTTTCCAAGAGAGCCTCTCATGCCTTGTACAGTCCAGCACCTCTGCAGTCCATCCACGTGGAGTCCATGCAGACAGTCTCTTTGCGCCAGCTTTTCACCAGGAAGGGGAAGAGATCTACGCTCTGTTCAGCCCCTGCCCGACTGTCTTCTCCTCCACGCAGCCGACCTGTACCTGCAGTCCAGCCCACGAGCAGTCTACTGTACCAGCAGTCGTACAATATTGTACCTGCTATCGTACTTGCCTGCGCTGCCTGTACCAGCAACCTGTACACGCCTGTACCTACACAACCAGATCTGTCCAGCGCCGACTGCAGCAGAACTGTCCAACAGCGCCTGTTTCTGTACAGCTGTCCGTACAGTCGTACAGGCCTGCATGAGTTCTCCTGTGCGCAGCCAACATGCAGTCCACTTCTCCCAAAAAGCACACGCTTCCTCAAGAGATAGGCGCCTCTTTTGCCTGCCAGCCCCTCTTCTTCCCAAAAAGCACACGTGGCCCCAGAATAGCATATGGGCCACGTTTTCTTTCATAAAAGGCATTAAAAAATGACTTTTAAGGTTTTTAAAACCTTTTAAGTTAAAATCTCTTTGCCCCCTTTCACACATGGGGTTGTCCACACATGGGCTCCCTTTTTGACTCCAACCTGATGCCATTCACACTGTCCACCATGTCCCCGTGCACACCTGCATATTGTCCAGAGAAAAACACAGGGTCGTGACACAAACAATTTCAGGACTTTTGTGATGCTAAAGGCATCAAGAGGGAGCTCTCTTCTCCTTATGATCCTCCACAAAACGGGACAGCAGAGAGGATGAACAGGACCATTCAGGAGAAGGTCCGTTCTATGTTGTCACATGCTGCGTTACCTCATGGTTTTTGGGCTGAAGCTGTTAGGACAGCCGTTCATCTTATAAACAGGTCACCTAACACGAGGCTTGGTGGGAAAGTGCCAGAGGAAGTATGGATAGGGAAGCCTCCGTCCTACAAGCACTTGAGAGTGTTTGGTTGTGTTGCGTACGTGCACATACGCAGGGAAATACGCACCAAACTTGATCCTAAGTCTCACAAATGCATATTCCTAGGATATGGTGACAGAGGTGAAATGGGGTATAGACTTTGGGATCCAGTGAATAGAAAGATTATATGCAGCAATGATGTCATTTTTGATGAAACATGCATGTATAAGGAGCCTGCAAGGCAAAAGGAGCCTGGCAGAGTCATCTTTGATGATGATGGACATCATGGACAACAACAAAGGGCTGTAAATCAGCCATTACAGCAACAAAACCAGCCCTTAAATGGTGCTGAAAATGGTCCAAATGGACAGCCAGAGATGGCAGAAGATATCCCTATGGATATCCCACAGTTACAGGAGATACCGGGCATGATCTTTCAACCTTATGGCATGGAACAGGAGCCACCAATAGGTGATATGCAGGCTGGACAGCAACCTGCAAATGATGGTCATTGGGTACGGAGGTCCACAAAACCCTCTAGACCCCCTAACAGGTTTGTTCCAGGGGTTGACTACTTGATGCTCACTGACTGTGGGGAGCCCTCTTGTTATAAGGAGGCTTTACAGAGGGCAGACAAGGCTCTTTGGGAGCGTGCTATGAAGTCAGAGATGGATTCTCTGCACAAAAATGGAACATGGAAGTTGGTGCATTTGCCTACAGGGAAGAAGGTTTTGCCATGCAAGTGGGTTTACAGGCTCAAAGTTGCACCTGATGCAAAGCCAGGTTAGTGGCTAAGGGCTTCAAGCAGGAATATGGTGTGGACTTTGATGAGATCTTCTCTCGAGTGGTCAAAATGACCACACTTAGAGCTGTATTAGCTTTGGTTGCTCATGATGATCTGGATTTGATTCAGATGGATGTGAAGACTGCTTTTCTTCACAGTGATCTCCATGAGGAGATATATATGCAACAGCCAGAGGGTTATGCAGTGAATGGAAAGGAGAAGCTTGTATGCAAGCTGAAAAAGAGTCTTTATGGGCTCAAACAGGCACCAAGGGAATGGCATCATAATATTGATACATTCATGAAATCCCAGGATTTCAGGAGAAGTGACATAGATCACTGCTTATACACCAAGAAAGCTTTGGATGGCAGTCTATTGATCCTCATCTTGTATGTTGATGATATGTTGATTGCCGGGAAATCTCGTAAAGAGATGGATGCCTTGAAGAAGAGGCTGCATCAGACCTTTGATATGAAGGATTTGGGTGATGCAAATCACATTTTGGGTATGCGGATACTTCGGGACAGAAATCAGCATGTGTTGTATTTGTCTCAGAAGGAATACATTGGCAAAGTTTTGCAGAGGTTCAATATGGAGGGGGGGAAGAAGACTAGTACTCCTTTGCCTCCATATGTGAAACTCAGTGCTATGGACAGCCCACAGTCGGATAGTGACAGGGCTGATATGGCCAAGATTCCGTATGCTTCAGCTTGTGGCAGTCTCATGTATGCCATGGTTGCTACCAGGCCGGACATTGCATTTGCAGTGAGAGTGGTTACTAGATACATGGCCAACCCTGGCAAGAAGCATTGGGAAGCAGTGAAAGGTGTCATGAGATACCTGAAGGGCACACAGGATATGTGCATCTGCTTTGGCAAACAGGATGCATTAGTGCATGGTTACACGGATTCGGATTATGCCGGTCATCCAGATAACCGGAAGTCTACTATCGGTTATGTGTTTACATTCACAGGAGGTGTTGTGTCATGGATATCCAGGATGCAGAAGTGCACTGCCTTATCTACTACAGAGGCCGAGTATATTGCAGCCACAGAGGCTTGCAAGGAGGCATTATGGCTATCTCGGTTAGTGGTTGATTTGGGTTATACAGGGGATATTCCATTGTTGCATTGTGACAGTCAGAGTGCCATCAAGTTGGCAAAGAACCCTGTCTGTCATGCAAAGACGAAGCATGTGGATGTGAAGTATCACTTCATCAGAGAGGTGATAGAGAACAAGCTGATTCAGCTTGCCAAGATTCATACGGATGACAACCCGACTGATCTGTTGACAAAGAGTTTGCCTCCAGAGCGGTTTGCTCATTGCAGACACTTGATGGGCATTGGATGAGGCCAGTTTCAGCCTTGATATGGCCTTGTATATTATCATGTACATGTTGATTTTTTCTTTTCCTTCACTTAAGGGCACATCGCCTTTAAGTGGGAGGTTGTTGGGGTAAAGGCATTATGCCCACCCTTATAGTGTGTACAAGCCCATAAGTTTTATAGTACATAGTACACTTAGTACTTTTAATGTACTAAGTGCACTATGTGTACTAGAGCAAATATACATGTGTGATAGGGGAGTCACACACTCATACTTTTGTGAGTTGACTTATCCCCACATGTCTCTCTCTCTCTCTCTCTCTCTCTCTCCCTTCTTCTTTGTGTGTGTCTCCCACATGAAACCCTAACTGTTTCAGCTGAGCTTCTTTAGCTCCCTTCACTTGCCATGCAAATAAGCCACACAAGTGGAGTGGGAGGGTTTCAGTTGCGGAAGACCCTCGACTATCTGCTGAGAAGACAACTGTTGAAGAGAAGCATAGTTCAAGTACTCGTAGCGAGCATGCCACAACGTTTTATGCTCTTGAGCTACCGAGGGTTTGAAGAAGTTGTAGTAAATGAGACTGTGACTCATTCAAAGAGCCACCAAAGTCCTTCAACTTGTAAAGAAAACTTGTGTGGGTGGAATATGTGTGGCAAATACCCACAAGTGACCTAACATCATACGTTGTTTCCGGAATCTCCTAGTTCAAGATCTCTGTCACTTTTACTGAGTCTTATCGGATGCCTTCGGCACTGATTATATATCCGAGGCAGTGAACCTCGTATAAATAAAATTCAGATTTCTTCTCATTGATATAAAGCTCATTGTTTTCCAGCCACTCCATCACTTTTTCGACGTCAATGTCGTGCTGCTCCTCAGTAGTTGAGAAAATGATGGAGACTTTTATGTTGTCCAAAAAGATGGAGACTTTTCTATCAAGTCCTTGAAAACATGATTGTGCGTTAAATGTAGCTAGGGCGTAGGTTAATTCAATAGGCATGACCACGAACTCGTAGTGGGCCCGCTCAGATTGGAATGCAGTTTTGGGGATGTCCCTGTCCACAATTCTTACCTGATGGTAGCCACTTTTGAGGCCAATTTTTGAAAATACCCGTGCGTCATTCAACCTCTCTAAGATATAATCAATCTGAGGCATAGGGAACTTGCTCTTTATTGTCAGCTTATGAGTGCACGATAATCTACACAGAATTTGGAATATCTATCCCTCTTCACAGAGACTTACGAAGCTAATCAACACACATGCAAAGTTGTGGACAATGAGGGGCAGAGGCACAAAGTCTAGCTCAATGTGGAGCTTGTGCGAGATGCTCTTGCACTTCCCTATATGGAGCAGCCATATGTGCGCCTAAACAACGCCACCAAGCTCACCCGCGGTCTGTATAGGGGCAACCCCAACAAGGATGGAGTCGAGTGGGGAAATATAGCCCAAGAAGATCTAGTCATGCCCGCCTGCACATTACAATTTTTACTCACTACTGTGGGAGCTAGAGGATCATCGACAACCGGGGGGGTTGGTGTGGGAGTCTGGCTCACCACGGCAGTTGTCGAGGCCGGGGTGATGGTTTGAGCAGGGGTCTTCTTAGGGCAAGCCCTAGAAGTCTGTCCTTTTGTATGACAAAAGAAACACCTCCCGTCCTCCTTGTATTGTTCTTGCTCTTCAAGACTAATCTTACCACCTGTCTTGCCTGCCAGTGTCTGGAGTAAGGCGAGGTCCGTTGTTCGAGTTCTTGGAGCCAGAGGCTCTTGGGGGGGACTCTGAATGGGTTTGGTTTTGGCCCGTGCCACAGGCAGTGGCTGCCTTGGCTACTCCGGGTTGGGTTTCCGTTGCTGTACTTCATCCCAGCGCTTAGCGCAAGAGAAAGTGCTCGATCCAAAGTTTCTGGTTCGAACATGCGCACATACCATTGGACTTGTAGAAACCGCTTCTTGAGGTGACTGACAAATTGGTGCCACTTGTAGTCAGCAACTCTATATTTGGAATTGACTTGGGCCCAATGAGTCCACCATGAAATGGCTTCCCCTTCGATGTAGCCACTAGCTAACACCACTTTCTCTATGTCTGACTTCTACCAACAACAAAGTAGGCTTTAAACTGACGAATCCAAGAATGAAGAGTTGTGGGATCAAGTTTACCATTATATTTACTGAAATTCCCCGAAACTTGTTCTCGAGTCGCTCAAGATAATGAGGCGGTAGAAGCAGCTTCTTGAGGTGAGTAACAAAATGCTTCCACCTAACTCCATTGTTGGAATTGACTTGGGCCCAGTGAATCCACCATGAGATGGCTTACCCTTCGTTGTAGCAACTAGCTAACACCACCTTCTCTATGTCTGACTTTCTACCAACAACAAAGTAGGCTTCAAACTGAAGAATCCAAGAATGAAGAGTAGTGGGATCGAATTTACCATACTTACTGAAATTCCTCGAAACTTGTTCTCGAGTCGCTCAAGATAATGAGGCGGTAGAAACCGCTTATTGAGGTGAGTGACAAATTGGTCCCACATGTAGTCAGCAACTCCATAGTTGGAATTGACTTGGGCCCAGTGAGTCCACCATGAGATGGCTTCCCCTTCGTTGTAGCAACTAGCTAACACCACCTTCTCTATGTTTGACTTGCTACCAGCAGTAAAGTAGGCTTCAAACTGATGAATCCAAGAATGTAGAGTTGTGGAATTGAGTTTACCGTTAATACTTACTGAAATTCACCTTCTCGTGAAGATAAGTTGAGGAAGTCGTGGGTACTGACCTTGCGTCGAGAAGTGCAAGGTATCGCTCGTGCTCCGCGTGTTGTCGTTTGTCATCGAGAGCAGTAGCGCGGGCTACTGCATGTGTTCGAAGATCTACATCCCGTACCGGCGTTTCATATAACACATGGGAATGCTGTGTTAACTCCTCAAGGGAGATAGCTGAAGCATGGATGTGGGAAGGATTCTCAGCATCGGAATTTGCCATAGTGGGAGTGGTCAGGATTTTCCCTGACCACAATAATACTATCCACTGTGTGTGGGAGACGTTCCCGGCCGCTTCTGGAGGCTATAAACAACCATCCTTCGAGGGACAGGAGTCACACCGGAATGGGAGTGCAACCGGTGTCTGAAAAAAAACCACACAAGTGATTTTTTTTCCTTCTTTTTCTTGGCTGAATCTCTCTACCAAGGAAGCTCTACGTCTTCTTTCAGCCCTAAACACCTTTCATAGGAATATCCTGATGCAAAACGCAAAGAGATGGAGAGAAGAGAGAGAGAGAGCTGTATTTTCAGTATAGTCATATAGTACAAAAAGGTACATAATCTTGGCAGCCTTAGGCATGCCCTTGAAAAGGTAACAAATTACCTATTCTATGACCTCAAGGGTCCTATGTCTAGACCTACCCTCAAGTGAGGGTAGATAATCAATGGAGGTCTTTGGAATTGCCTTATATAGGCCTCAAAAGGAGTCCACAACTGGCTGACCTGCTGTTGGCCAGCAGCAAATACATAAAATACACATATGCTACCGACCAGCCTTGTAGCTCTTTGATTAACTTGCTGACTATTTCCTGTATCCTTAGGATACCTTTTGGGATCCTCTTGTGCCCTGCTGATGCCCTAAATCTTCTCTTTCTGCTGCCCTTCAAGGATTAGCCCTGCAATGAGCATGTCCATGTGCATGCACATGACATCCCCTTCTCCATGCACCCCCTTCTTCCAAACGATGACGGGATTCCAACTTTTGACCGTGGATGACTGTTATCATCCCTTTGTCTCCACATGTACTCCCCCACTTGTCATCCTTCCCATCCTGGCAACCTTTTCACTGAAAATCTTGTCCTTCTCCGATTCCACTCCAAATCTGATGAAGATCTGTGCATCTGTTCCTCTTTGTCCCCTTTTCCTTCTTGCCTTGTCCTTGAACACTTTCTTTGGTCTTCTTTTCTTGAGTATTGAGTCTGGCATCCTTACTCCACCCCTTGGATGATTATCATCCCTTGGAACAGTTTTCTTGAGAGCGTGTCTTGGTATGCCCCAAGTGGCATCCGACATACAGGGCTGGGCCGCCTTTGATCTTCTGTCCAGGCTGCTGTCTGTGCGCTGGCCTGCCTTGCTGTCCAGCATGCCTGGGTACTGGCCGATAGGCTGGTCAAGGCTATAGGGCTGGCTAGGCCTGGCTGCCCTGCTGCCCAGGCCCTGCAGGCCTGGAGACAGCATGTCCAGCCATCATGTGGCTGTTGGGCTTGGCCATGGGCCTCCTTTGCCCCTAGGGTGGCCTACAAGGCCTACCCCCTTCTTAGGCAAGGGTCTTAACCCTTCTTTGGGGTGGCCCACAGGGCTGCCCTTTCCATCTACATGCAACTACATGTTATTATACTCAGATGCTCGGTATCTAGCTACAAGCTGAACACCCGGAACACTTGTCATCATTCCAGAGGGGGACTCATAGTATGGACTGGCACCGCTTCATGTGCGAGACTTGCACATTTGTAGGGTACTTGTACACTGGACATTGGACGCTTAGAGTGGAACCTTGGCTGACTCGTCTCGGATTAGGGGTCACAAGGGACCGATTTCCACTCTAGGTCCTGCACTTGCTTGTACAGATATGTCTACGTGGCATCCAAGTGCGGGATGCACGTGACAACGAGATCTTGATGTTGCCTTTACATAGGTGCAGACAACCATTGCTTGCTCTCAAGTTAAGCATAAGAGGGCTACGGCTAAGCATAGAAGAGAGGTGGACATCAAGGAAAATGATTGGCTATTGGTGGAAATTTCAGAAAGCAAGGCCCCATAAGAGGCCAGGGAAAGAGGGAGCATTCCCTAAGGTCTGTACTAGGTACTATGGACCTTTGATCAAGTAGATCAATGAAGTTGCATTTTGCCTTGCATTGCCTGATCATTGGAAAATTCACAAAGCCTTTCATGTGAGTCTTTTGGCAAAAGTATGTGGGCCCAAATCCGACAGAGCCTATCCGCCAAAGGTCGATGAGCTAGATTGTTTTCCACAAGGAGAGAGCTACCATGTGGTATGCTTTCTAGGATATACCTCATGAAGTTCGAAAATTTCATGCCTATTGATACGAAGTGGGTTGATGAGGACAACTTCAAAGATTGCCCACAGCTCTTGCGAGCATATATGGAGGCTTTTCAGTTGAGGTCAACTTTTTAGAAGCCAGGGGAAATGTCGCCATTTGGATGCCGAAGTGGTCATTCGTTGTTTCGTGCCACTGTATAGGAGGCCAGGCAGTTTTCTTGCTGCCCGTATTGAAGCTAGGATGTGGACCTGAGTGTCAAGGCTCCCACTTTTGCGTTCCGAGATTTCTAGTGGCCAGTGCCGTGCTTGGGAAGACTTGTGATTACAGGTTCCATGAAAGAGAGATTTATTCATTGCACAGGGCATGTGCATGCATAGCTACATGCTTGAAACTGTTTTCACGTGACATGTTTTCGTGTGAATGAGTGCTATGGCTTGTCCTATTCACGGACAGGGGACACCCGCCCATGGATTGTGCATGTGCCTGAATCAAAGCGAGAGGTTGAAGACAAATAAGAATCCCCCACCATTACACAACATAGGAAAGAAAAGAGAGCAAGGTTTGACAAAGATATTAAAGAAGATAGAATCATGGAAGCTGGTGAAAATAACAGGCTACTTTTGAAAATATGGTTTGTGAAGGGTACGTCTTCTAGGGCTAGGTGGCAAAAGAACACCCATTTTTAACCAAAGAAGTTACTAAAAATATCAAACACATCATATAGAAAATTGTAAAGAAGAATAGGTAGATTTGTTTAATCGCAATAATGAAGACAAAAAGGCTTGCCATACTTTATTTCACGAGGGCATCAAAAGATTAGTGTGTAAGGAGAAAAGTACCAATTTTATGCACGTATTAAAAACAACATACTAATCAAAGAAAGTAAGGTTTGTGAAGGGTATGTCTCAGGACTCGCAAGGCTAGATGGCAAAGAGCACCCATGTTTCAGCGAAAGAATAGCTAAAGATGGTAGATGAATTATATAGAAAATCTTTAAGAATTTTATTGCATGAAGAGAGGCTTGTCATACTTCACTACACTAGAAGGGTGAGGGCACTCTAAGATTAGTACACAATGAGCAAAATGACAGTTTTTTGCACGCTATAAAAATGTCTTTTAATTTAAATGGTTTCCAAGATTTCGTACTTGGAGAAAACATCACCCTCTTGTTTACAGGACTTTATTTTTTCAAATGCTCATGTTATGGCGATGTATAACATTTGTGATAGGAGGTAAATTTCTATTTTCTATTTTCTATTTTCTATTGACAGTATCTTTCTGTGATTTGAATGAAACTTTTTCCAAGTTGCTTGCCAGTTGGTTTATGCTGATTCTTTCAATCTACAGTTGCGCATTTGTCTCACCAGCTACCCATTTGCATGTGCGTGTGTTTGTGTGTGCATGGATGCTTTTGCGCGCACGTGTATGTATAGCAAGGTGAATAGAAGGTTTCATAAATTCTATACAAGTCCTATATGCCTGGCACGTGAAAGGGAGCCTGGTATTTGACTTCCGCCTTGGGCTTCATGGAGGTAAAGTGGGCATATGAGTGAAAGAGCTTTGCCTGTAAGTTTGATGACAAAAGAGTTAACCCCATATAAGAGTGAAAGGGTTTTGCCTATAAGTTTGATGACAAGCCAATGGGCTTGTAGCCCAGCAGTGAGGGCTTGTGACTCGGGGAGGGGAGGTCCTGACTCCTGAGTATAAATCAATAACAGGCCAATGTTAGTATTGTGGCTTATTCCCAAACAGCACAAATCGGACCATATCCTGCCCCTAATCTTACCTCTAAGGTGGTTGCAACTAAGGTCCATGTCCACGCGCTAGACTGTCAACACATGCATGTGATAGTCTACCCAAGATCGGGTACTTGAGGTGAAGTAGTTAACACCAGTGGTCAACGGCAGAGAAGCTTATACGCCGAGCATTGGGATGCCATGTGAAGTTCCTCAAGTTGAAATGCAGGTAATGGCTTACGATCAAGTTTCGGCAAATGCCCTCTCATAGGCCTTGAACATTGAGTGTGAACCAAAAAAAACAAGAAAGATAGGAAAGGGATCAAGAGGAGGCAAGGGGAAGAGAGGAAAGTGAGCAGAAGGAACAGGAAGAAGAGGATAAAGAACTCATGGAAGAGGTACGTATGGAAGTAATAGCATTGTGAGAACCAATGAGACTGAAGCAAGGGGTGGAAGAGGGATATAGGGAAGGTGTAGAAGTGGCATGAAGGTTGCAATTCTTGATTTTAGAGAGAAGCTGTTTTAAAACATTGAAAGACATGGAAAACGGGTGTGGCTTAGGTTTTCATGGTGCACTTGCACAAATTTAAAACATTAAACAGAAGCTTTAAACAAATAGTGAGCTGATGTGGCACATATTTTTTCTGATGTGGCATGCTTGTACAGTCTGTTCCATGTGATAACTTGGCAGTTCTTGGTTTCATCTCCAAGACACCCCCCATCACTTTTTTGATTCAGGTGAAACCACTAGACACTCTCCAACAAGGCATTGATGTCCAGAAAGGCCCATCTCGCCACCTTCATAGTTGCATTAGCTGGCATAACTTGAGGCTGTGAGGGGAAGGTTTCTGGGGCACACACAAGCACACTAGCTTACATGAGGTAAAGTAAGAGAAGCATAGTCTTCTAATATTCTCTAGGCTTGAGTGAGACTTTCAACACTATTACAGGTATACATCAATTTTACAGATCATTTGCCCCAGCATGGTAGGTGGATGGATTTTCAATTACCAGACCATACAAAATCCATATCAGCAAATGTTGTGTCAAGGAGCTACCATCCAACTTATGCTAAGAGTCTGACATAGCCTAGTTGCACTTAGTAATACTGTCCAAGGCTTTATACATGTAATTTTGGTTCTACTTGATCTGCGTACTATAACATCAGTCTAACTGCCCATGTACGTAACTTTCCTTCTTTTGCCTGCTCATCAACAGGCAAAGTTTTTGTACAAAGATGTGGGCTTTTCGCAAGAAGAGCTGCAGAGTGTGAAGTTGATGATACAGAGCAATATCTACAAATATATCAGCATACTATTGGAAGGACGTGAGCGCTTTGAGGATGAGGAAGATGCCTCCAGAGAAAATCTAGATGAATCTGAAAGCTTACAGATCTCATCTCATTTTACTGACACTTCTGATGCCGAGCCTTCTATGCCGACATCTCCTGGATCAGGTAATCGATTTAGTTTCCCTCTTCTGAATGAAATCTAGTTGCTGGTAGTTAAGGTGAGGACAGTGTAATATTCTGTTTAGGCCTGGTTTCAGGGGAGCCTGGTGAGAAGATTGGAGGGGGAAGGAAGAACCCATATACTATCAATGCTAGACTGAAGCATCGAGCAGACTGGATTCTGGAAATCATGGCAAATGGGCACCTCGATGCGTATTTTCCTGCAGCCACCCGGGAGTATGCCCCTGTAGTTGGAGAAATGTGGAAGGACCCCGCAATTCAAGCTACATACAAAAGGAAAGCTGAGCTGCATATGCTACCTGATGTCGCAGAATACTTTCTTGAGAGGGTATGTTAATTCGCTACTCTTTGCTGCTGGCCTGCATTAGTATCAGCTGACTTGTCTTCAACACGGTTTTATGATTCCTTTCATTTATGTGATTATGTGATAGAAGTTCGGATTTAATGGTGGTTTAGAGCTGTAACAAATACATGGGTAGATGCAGCTGCTAGAGAACCTGGTATAGTTCCTACATTTTATCCTCACATTCTCTCTTTATGTGCACATCATGATGGGTGTATCCAGAATGATGATGGGCATAGTGGAGTAGTGTGTTGTCTTCGTCGCAAGCATCTCTGGCCCTGAAATCATTTGTAGTAAAATAATGGACCAAACCCCTCACAGAAAGGCATTAGTAACAGCGTTCTGGATCTCCTAGTAGACTAGACATTTGAAGAGGTAGGTAGAGGTCCCCAAGGCTAAGTCCTCTGATCTCACAGAGTGACGTGTACTCATGTCTTCGGGTCACCTCAGGTCCTGATCTTCCCTCTCATACGGTGTGATTGGACTCTGATCTGGAAAACAATTATCCTCATAGAATGGGATAGGTGTACCTGGAAATATAAACCTGTCAAAGGTGATTAGTACAGGCTTTATAGATTGTCAGTGCTGCATAACCATCTCTGATTTGGTTGAGTTCATGCAGAGACTTGAGGTATTCAATATGTAGTCAAAAGAGGGTGATTGCGTCTATGTTAATGGTAAGCCACGAGTTGCTTCGTTGTTCCGTAATACTATCCCTCATTGGAACAAGTTGCATATCTGATGCAAGCACTATACAGGGCAATCTATCAAGGGAAAGGATCCAAATTTGATGCAGATAGCCTGATAGGTAGCTGTTTGAAATACAGTATTGACCTGTTACCTCAAGGGGAGCAGCCGATCTCACGTGGCATAGATGATTTGTTTCACATCTTTGATTTTTAGCTCTATCCTTTCTAGCACAGTTATGCCCTCAAAAGGGTGCCCCAAACATTGCTGCAGGTCATGCTGAAGAGCTGAAGAGTAAAGTACAGGTCTTGTTAGCGAGCCTGGAACCTTTGGGACAAAAAAGCCTGGAAATACTATCTTTCTAATCTGGTACGTGAACCATATCTGTTGCTTTCTCTACGATACTGAGATGAGGTGTCTCATGGTAAAATTGGGTCCAGAAAGCCTTGAGGAACTAAGAGCACTAGAACAAGGTTGGTTGTGCATAGAGATGGGATTGTTTCTCGAGGGCGTTGAGTGAATACTATTTTTTGCGGGCACGAGGGGTCTTCCTTGACATTTTTTGGCATTATACACCCCAACATCTTTTTCTGTTTAGGAGGGCTCCTGTCTCTTTTACGGTATTCAAGGCTCTTTTTGCTTGTTTTTATGGTTTTTCAGCTCAATACTAGAATGTGTGTCCTGGTAATGTCTGCAGAAAAAATTAACCTCTTAACTTTTAGCTCATTGTTTAGGTTGTTGACATATCATCAAATGATTACGAGCCTTCAGATCGTGACATTTTGTATGCGGAAGGAGTTACTCAGGGCTCGGGTCTTGCAGAGTTGGAGTTTTCCCTAGATGAAAGAAGCCCAGTTTCAGAGACATACAACGAAAACTACGATCAGGGTTCATCACTCATCAGGTGAACACTTGCCTTTAGTGTTTGCTCAAATTTTTGGCTGTTATTTACCTCTACGCTAGAGCTGTACGGTGTATACGAGCTTCTTTACTGTCTTTTGACCTAGAGTTCTTCTTTGAGAGTACTCTAGATCTGCAGTCTTTTTGGCATGTCTTACCACACTTGTAAACATGTCTTTTTCAAAGCCCGTGTGTACTGTGGACTACGTTCAAAAGAAACATTTTTAGGTTTTTTTCGTTTCGTCTAGGAACACTTCTTCAAAGTTCAAACTTCAACAAAGTCCAAGGTTGGATCGTTGCATTGTGGAAATTAGGGAAAAATTAAAATAGGGAGACCCAGAGATGTTGAAGATTTTTGAGAGCCGGGACTCGGGAGGTAGGAGATGGAGCTTTAAAGAAGAAAAGGAAGGAGAAGGGAAGGAGAAGAGAAGAGCAGGAAAGGAGAAGAGAAGATAAGGAGGAGAAGGCTGGCCAAGGCCCAAGGGGGAGCAAGGGGTGCTTACGGGCTGCAAACGGGCACACACAGGAGGTTGAAACCAGCTTGCAAACAAGCGAAAAACAGGTGCAAGCAAAATGCGATCAAAAGGGCAAGGGGAAAAATTGTCAAAAATTTGGGCAAACCACATTTTTTAGAAGGTTTCATAGGTTTTTTGAAAAGTTTCACACGTCTAGTGTTTCGTCCATTTTGGTGAGGATGAAATATGTTTTTTTGGTTTCCATGGTGTGGACTACGTGATCGAAATAGTACAAGATGCCTTGAGAAGCTGTAGCAACAAGGAAATGTATAATGGGGATGCAACCTCACTCTCAGTTAGTGGCTAAGGTTTAAGAGTGCAGTGTATGGGCAGCGTGTACTGCTTTGAAGTGCCAAACTGAGATTACACAAAGATGAGGAAAGAGAGTGTGTGTGCTGGAATACTAGATGATCTTTTCAACCTAATAATTAAGCTTAAGTGAACAAAGCAAACAATTCTTAAGACCAAAAACTCATAGTGACTGTACCGATTGCGAGAACCCGTCCTTGATACATCCTTAGATCAGTCCTAATCTGATGATACTCTGACCTCAAATTGATTTTCGTGAAGTACTTCGCTCCCCAAAGTGGATCCATGAGATCATCCATGCGTGGCAATGCATACCCATTTTTAATTGTGAGTTTGTTAAGCCCCTTGTAACCTACAGAAAAGGGCATCGTGCTATTCTTTTTCTTGGACAAAAGCACTGGTGTCTCCCATGGAGGCTTACTTGGCCCACAAACCCCCGCTCGAGATAATCTTGTAGTTGCCTTTGAATCTCATCCTCCCTCGGTTTGACTAATCGGATAGGGTTGTTTCATAAGGCCGACTTGAAGGCACTTATACTTATGGTAGTGTTGGCGTGCGAACAGGAGCTAAGCTAGGGGCACTTTTTCCCTTTTGGTTTTTCCCCCATGGACATCTGGTGTGAAAGGACACCTTATCTAGGTTTTATTATACTTGCATGTTATTATTGATGTGACCTACCTGCAAGCAAGTGTTTCACTCTCAATCCTCACTACCATCTGTGTGCTCCATTCTCAGAGAGACATCATTACAGGCTCAGACAGCTCCAGAGGGGGGACGACAGACACAGATTACCACATTTTTTCAGAGATCCATCCCACTCCCAGCCCCTACACGGCAGGGAATTACTCTCCAGAGAGCAGAGACACTCAGAGCCCGCATGAGACAGAGGACACCTGGCTTTCGGACACCACGCCTATACCAGAGAGAGATGACAGAGATCAGAGCTCAGTTTCACAGAGAGGGTGCGGAGTGACTGGCTCGCTTCAGAGCACACCCAGGCATGTTCTTCAGGGAGCTGTGGACACCCCCTTCATTGATGTATACCATTTTATACCCCCAATATGGTACAGGATGGAGCTAGCTAGGTTGCATATCATGATTGGATACTCCATGCATATAGCTTTGCATTCTCCTAGTAGTAGAGCTCCATCCCCTTCACCACTCATTGTACTTATTGCACACCTAGATTCAGCCTTTTAGTTCAGTACTTTTTCATTTTGTTGGGATGACAGAGGATACCCCATACAGGTACACCGATTTGTCTTATAGGCCGAGTTCGGTCTTTTGGAAGACGTTAATAAAATCTTTCTTTCTTTCTTTCTTTCTGTGTGTAACCCTAGACCTGCACTTCCGTTTTATCAGAGCTCTCAACTCTTGCCTCCTTTGCTTGGTGCTGCACGCACAGGCCCTGTCGCCCTTGCGTGCGACAAACTGCTTGGCCCTTCTATGCGCTGCTCGTCCCCCTCTCGGTGCCCGCTTCTCCGTCTCCTCTTTGTGCCGCCATCCATGGGCAGCACCTGGGAGCTCCACCACTGCCTGGCCCGGCCAGCGGCTCTTCCCCTGTTGTGCGGAGCTTGTGATAGAGCCGCTGAGCCTGGCCGGCTGAGCTTGGGGGAAGCAGTCTCCTCCAGGGGCTAACCCGGCAACCCCTGTTTTCAGCCTGCTCAGGAGTTTTTTTTCTGCTGGCCTTTTTTCGCAGGCTGTACTTCTGTGCTCCTCAACTCGCCATCATCCACCAGAGCCTGCCACCGACTGTACGTGTGTTCTTAGCCTGTGCGCCTGTTATTTCCTGCGAAGTCAACTTCAGGGTCTTCTTGTGTACTTGCCATTTTGAGAAAGGTCAACTTGGGGGTTTTCCCAAAAATCTACAGGTGTCCATCATTTTGAACCTATTTGAATCACTGAAATTTTTGGGGCTTTTAGCTTGCAGGTACAACATAACATTGCAGAGCACACAAATTTGGGGCTTTTCTGCAATTCATGCAATTCAGTACAAGTTGGAGCCAAAATTGTATACAAATTTTGGGGCTTTTCTGAAATTGAAGCAATTCAGTACAAATTGCGGCCAAAATTGTATGCAAAATTTGGGGCTTTTCTGAAATTGAAGCAATTCAGTACAAATTGCGGCCAAAATTGTATGCAAAATTTGGGGCTTTTCTGTTTGGAGGATGTGTTGGGGTTAACAGTGCAGAGATTTAACACATTGTGTAGAGATTTGACACAGTAGCACACACATTGTGTGTTTCGGGACTATTTAGTGGGTATGGTGCAAGCAACCTCGTGCTTGTGGTTGCATCTTTGCACGCAAAAGATTTGCACAGGAACATTGCTGCCTGGCAGTGCACATTAGTGTTTTTTGGGTTGCCTGCAAGAATTGAAGTTTGGATTTTGGCATGGCGCAAAATGCTACAGATGTATTTGGAGTGCTATCTCAAGAGGATAAGCTGGATGGGACAACTACTCCCTGTGGAGTTTCATCATTTGGAATCTAGTGGTAGCCAAAGGGCTTTTGGGGCGTTGTGTGTGATGATGACACACGCCCACTTACCTTGCAAGCAGCAACACCTCAGAGGGAAGCTGCTCAAAGAGCTCTAGGAGCTGAGGTAGAGGATACGGGAGCAAAAAAGATGGGATTCCAAGGATGCACATGCCATGTTTTTGATAGCCCTTTCTGTCAAAAGGTCTCAATCATTCTGCACATTCGGTCTTGCAAGACAAGAAAGCTTGCATTGGACACTTCGGAAGCAATGTATCAGGTACTCAACGAGGCAAGGGTTACCTACTTGAAGAGGCAATTCGATACTCTTTCCATGGATGAGGATGACTCTATGACAGATCACCTCACTAAAGTGAAAGACTTGTAGGAACAATTGCTTAACATTGATGAGGTTATCCCTGACAGGCAACTAGTCACCAACACATTGAATTCTTTGCCCCCTTCTTGGGCTTTCACACCTCTCTCAATGTTTCCATGAGAGGAGGTGTTGATTGAGTCACCTTTGAAGAGTTGGTGACCCAGTGGATCAAGTTAAGGGATGTCAAATAAAAAATCTCTATAATTGAAATTCCCATGGACTGTTCAGATGGAAATTTTGGTTTAATGGACCATTATCATGTTAAAGATATGAATGTTATGATCTGAAAGAATTGTTATCTGATGATGAGTTCTATATAAGGGATCTTTTTCCCAAGATTCTGTTGGGTTCACCAGACTATAAGGAAGCCCAGAATCAGTTGGATCTTAAGGGAAAGAGTCGTCCTCTAATTTGCGAGATGATGACATCTCGTGTTTTTTAAGTGAGGTAGGATGTAAGATTCCTCCCTCCAACTTTTAAAGTGTGCAAGTATAAGAACCTCCCCTTCTGATCTTATAATTATTCTCCTCTCTGAAATAAAACAAAGATCACTCTTGTAGGAAGAACAAACAAGAGCAAATCTATTAAGCAACTGTGGTGGTGACAAGGCATTTTCAGTCAAGGACAAAGGGAAAGCAAAGAGCTTTAAGCATGGAGGACACCAGTCCAATAAGGCTGGCTGGTCATTCACAACCCTCTTCTGGGGGGTGATTTGTCTGAAGAAGGGGATACGAGTGGGCCGAAAAAGAAGGGCAAATGTCACTACTATCATAAGCTTGGCCACTACATAAATGAATGTAGAAAGTGGATGGCAAAAAAGAAGAAGAAAGATACATGTAATGTAGTAGTTGACACTTCTAATGACAAAGCAGATCAGTCTGCTAATGTAGTCCATGAGGAGTGGATATTTTTGGTCACATGCATTGGTGACACACCAAGTGCTATAGAACAGGACATGCTTTTGATTGGTGTTGGTGCAGGGCAAGGAGGCTAGAACAATGGAAAGCTTGAACACACACAAAGAACACCCACAAGCGACAGCATACACAGAGAAAAGTTGGCTGTCACGTGCATCCCGCACTTGGATGCCATATGGGCATATCTATACAGCAAGTGCAGGACATGGAGTGGAAACTGGTCCCATGTGAGCCCCAGTTCGAGGACGAGTTAGCCAAGGGTTCCACTCCAAGCGTCCAAGGTCAGGTGTACAAGTCTCGTACATGGTCTTGGTCAGGTGTGCATTGTCCTGCATATGAAGTAGTGCCGGTCCGTATTGTGAGTTTCCCTCTGGAATGATGTCAAGTGTCCTGAGTGTCTGGTTTGCAACTAGATGCTAGGCATGTGTGTAGAAGCATGTAGTTGCATGTAGAAGGGGGGCAGCCCTTTGGGCTACTCCTGAAGGGGGTCAAGAGGCCCAAGAAAAGGCTAGCATGCTGTCGGCCAACCCTAGGGTGGCGTGGACAGCAAGTTTGCCAGGCTCTGGGGCATGGGCAGCGTGTTGGCCAGCCTAGCCAGGCGGCCAGGTCATAGTGGCTGCGTACAGCCAATTTGGACAGCCAGCAGCGGCCAAAGGACAGGTGTGAACATGCGCCCCTTAAAAAGGGCCAAAATAAGTCGTCGAGAAAAAAAAACAGACTCGTTGCTATTACAGCCAGCCAACCAGCATCAATAGAGGCTATAAATAGCCAAGCATAGAAAGGTCAAGAACCAGATTTTGTTTATAGATTTGCATCATTCTATTAAAGCAAATACACCTTCGTGGTGGGGGCCCTACAGAGGGTATTCGGGACCCAATACTGTGTCTGACTTCCTCTCTCTCTCTCTCTTTATTTTTGCACATCTCTCTCTATGTTGTGCGTTATCTTCGTCATGAAAGATTGTTGAATTCTGACCATTGAAGTTACCGATTCTATCCACCAAGCTTCCGCATGCTAAGAGCCTTCTATAAGTGTGAAGATTTAGTCAGAAAACCAAAAAAAAAAAAGAAATAAGTATTTTTTTTCACTTTTGTGGTTGGTTTCTAGACTCCGGAGGACCACCCCTTTTGGTGTGACTCCTATCCCTAGAAGGACGGTTGGTTTTTAGCCTACAGAAGCCTTCGGAAAGTCTCCCACACGCATAGTGGATGGTTTTATTGCATTCCGGAAAGGAAGTGCATATTCCTACTATGGCGAGCTTCAACGAAGAGAGAGAACAAAGAACTTTGGAACAAGGCGCACTAGGAAGTCCTTTGAGGAGACATGAGCGTGCACTACATGTTCCAGACGATGATGTGAGTAATCGTAGACCAAAGCACCAAGTCGGAAGACCAGAAGGCGTAGATCTTGGCCGTGGAAGAAAGAACTTGTTTTCCAGCCCCTTTTTCTTTGCCTCGTCTCTCTCCTTCTCTTTCCCAAATTTGGATAGTAGATCCTCTTCCGGATAACCCTTCTGGAGGGTTACTACCAGAGCCGAGTTCGATGCTCGAGTTGCATATGAGAGCATTGGAGACTTGATTGATGGAAGAGCGTGCGGTAGTATCCCATGCTACTTCACAAGAAGACGCCTCTTGCGGCTTTAGACGCTAGAGCGACACCAGCTTCTTCCTCGAGTCCTCCTCTCGAGAGGATGAACTTTAGTAAGTATAATGGTAAACTCGATCCCACGACCCTTTATTCTTGGGTGCATCAATTTGAAGCTTATTTTGGTATTGTAAGAAAAAATGATATTGACAGAGTGATCTTGGCTAGTTGGTATTTAGAAGGCAAGGCCATTCCATGGTGGACTCAGTGGGCTCATGCCCACACCCGATTGGGTATGGCACCTTATGTCTGGGATGCGTTTGTCTTAGATATTAAGCAGCGGTTCTACCGACCCATTACCTTGAGCGATTCGAAGACAAGTTCAAGGAGGCGCGTCAAAATGTGCAAGAAGTCCTACAGTTTGTCAACAGAATTTCGAACTTATGTTTGCAATTAGGCATTTTTGAAGAGACAAGAAAGGACAGTTCCTTTATGGCCTTGACACGTAAATCCAGTGGGAGGTGCGTATGTTTCGGCCAACCACCTTCGAAGATGCACTCTTGCTTGTGCAAGAGTAATGAGATGAAGTACAATGGTGGGAAGTCCAAGAATTCCCAGCCTTCCACTGCCAAGGCACCCACCATGGGGGAAAAGGCCAAGACGGGGTGTTACCCAGGACAGAGCATGAGAGCCTTTGGCTCCAAGAACTCGACTAATGCGCCCAAGCTTACTCCAGACCAGAAAGCTCGTGCAAGCTAGATCGGTGGGAAATTTAGTCAAAAAGAGACAGTTCGGTACAAGGAGGAGGGTAGGTGTTTCTTTTATCGCACAAAAGCACACACTTCTAAGGATTGTCCAAATAAGACTACCACTCTATAGACTACCACCCTAGCCTCCACGGCTTCCGTGGTGAGTCCGCCTCTCATACAGACCCCAGCGGTTGTCCCTAGTTCTTCGGACCCAAGTTCTTCTGTTGGTGCAATCGTGAGCCGGGAGCTCTACATAGGTGGCCAAAGAGTCGTGGTCTTGTTTGACAATGATAGCAGGAAGGATGCGGTCATGGAGCGGGCCGCTTGGTGAGCCCTGTTCCAGTTGACTTCGGTAGACAAGAAGGTTGAGGGATTTAGGACAGGCATGACGACGACGAGCACCAAGTTTGAAGCTCAAGGTGTTAAGCTAGTGATTTAGGACACAGAGAGTTTGTGCGAGACTTTATGGTTGCCCCTCTTGTAGGAGTAGACATAATTTTGGGAATTCAATGGTTTCACAAGTTCCAGCTAGACATTGAGTAGGACATGCACACTTTCTGAATTACCCAGAATGTGTCCAAAGCCCTAGTAACCATTAAGTGTGAGCCAAGGATCCCGAACTTTCCTCTCATAAGTCACTTGGAGGCCAAGTGAGAAATACGGAAAGGTGCACAATGTGCAATGATATATCCAGCCTGCCCAGACGGTGGCCAGTGCTTCTGAGAAGTACCATTCTCTTCATGACAAGTTCTTGAAGATTTTTCTTTGGGACAATCTCACTCGCCAGTCCCCCGTCCCGTGTCTAGATTGGAGGACCACAAGATAGACCTCCTCCCTCGAGCAAGTTTTCATACCACATGTTCAAGGCAATGGAATCGGAGTTGGACCGCCAACTCCAAGAGCAATTGCAATCTGGCTTCATACGTGCGAGTGTGTCGCCATTTGCAGTCCTGATCCTATTCGTGAAGGTCTAGTTTAGTGTTCTGAATTAGAGTCATGGTTCCCTTCCTGCTCAAAGCATCAGCCATCGGATTTGGCTTTCCTGGAAGGTACTCGGTCATACCACCAAATTGATGGATAACTTGGCTCCAGCGGCACTAACAGTCACTCCACTGTGCACTTGGCATTGTCTAAATCCATTGTAATGCATGATGGTGAGTGCGAACCTCAAAGTCTCGCCCATAAAGAAAATGCTTCCAATGTTTAACGAGTTAAATTACTGCTAGGAGTTCTCGATCATAAACCGAGTAATTCATTTCTGTAGGTAGTAACTTACGGGACATGTAAGCTACTGATTGCCATTCTATTGTAAAACAGCTCCGATCGCGATGTTACTCGCATCAGTGATTACTTGGAACAACTCGTCCAACGAGGCAAGTGCTAGACAAGGAGCTTTTGACAAAGCCACCGTGAGGTTCTTGAATGCCTCCAAAGCTCGTGGAGTCATTCGGATCCGCTACCTTCTTGTATTGACACCCTTAGGTAGATTTGTAAGATCCTCCGAGATGTCAGAGAATCTGTCGATGTGAGTGGAGTATGCGTGGCATATGTCTACAAAGGATCGGATATCATAAGGTGTCTGTGGTATCTCCCAATTGACTATCTTGATCACTTTGGCTGGATTAAGTCGAATGTCCTCGGCACCGATTATGTATCCAAGGTAGTGAACCTCGAACAAATAAAACTCTGACTTCTTCTCATTGATCGTTGCTTTCTAGCAAATTCAAAACTTTCTCCACATCAGTGTCATGTTTCTCAACCGTAGCTACAAAATACCAGTATGTCATTCAAAAATATGAACACACACTTTCCAATCAAGTCCCTAATATCCACATCATCATGCGGTTGAATGTGGCTGGAGCGTTAATCAGGCCAAACACCATGACCAAAAATTCATAGTGGGCCGTTCTGTACGGAAGGCTATCTTGGGGATATCCCCCTCAACAATCCTAACTTGGTGGTACCCACTTTTCAAATCTAATTTCAAGAATACCTTGGCTCCATTCAGCCTCAGAATGTAATCTATTCGAGGCATCAGGAAATTGCTCTTGATAGTTAGCTTATTGAGTGCACGATAATCGACACACAATCGGGAAGAACCATCCTTTTTCCTTGAAAGGAAGCGGGGCATGTTCCCCGCTCAATGTGGTGTATTGTGCAAGATCCCTATTCCCTTCTATCTCTCCCCTCTATCTCTATATCTTTATCTCTTGGATATATGGTTGAGTCTGTCATTGCACGCCCCGCTGGGCTTACAGTGGACCAGTGGTATCAGAGCAGGATTTTTCTTGAAGAAACTTTCTTGGGGTGATAGAGCCATGTCGAGAGCATTGGGAGACCAAGGGCCTCATGAAGGGAATAACTAAGAGGGCGATCCAGGACTTCAGGATGGGAACCATGGTCATCATAAGAGAGTACCATGACTTTCAGCAGTTTCAGACGATTTATCAAAGATGAAGAAGTCCTAGCTTGGAGAGAAAAGGACCAAAGAAGGACTCAAATGTTTGGAGATTTCATCAAGGATCGAGCCACCGAAGCCGAAGGAGTTGAACCTGCTAAAGCCTGTCTTCGGGCCAAAGGAGTCACCGTTGCGGGAGGATCTAGAGCTACCCGCTCTATTTACCATGGAGGAGACAAGGAAGCTACTCCTAGGCCTACTCTTTCAGATGCAGTTTCCTTAGGACAGGTAAGGGAAAGGAAGGCAAAGGTGCTAGAGAGATCGGAAGATTGCATGTTTTGACAAATAAAGCCATGGGGTCTTGTGCACCAAAGCTAAAATAGAATCCTTTTGAAGCATTGAGACTTTATGCTAGCAAAGGATGAGTGTTGGATATTCTAGATCTTTTTTTTGGCTGAACATGATGAGCTTGCATTGGAGTAATCTTGAACCAAAAAGGCCATGCTGTGGCCTATGAACGTTAAAGACAACAAGGTAGCAGATGCATTATCTCGGAGAGCCCAGAGCCATGAGGTTTCTATGGGTTACTCTATGGATTTCATTTTGATGAAGGATTTTTATGCTATAACAGAAGACTTCAAAGATGTTTTGGAACAGATTATAGAATAAAGGTTTGGTGACTTTCTATGTCATCAAAAAAAAAGCGATGCTCTACATTACGTAGGGCAAAGAAGCATATTGACTACAACTCAAGCTTTGGAAAGCTTCTTTTATTGGCCTTGTATGAGAAAGAACATTCAGTTATATACTTGAGAATGTTTGGTTTATCAGAAGGACAAGTTTGACCAACAAAAGCTAGCAGGATTATTGCACCCATTGAATGTTCTATGGTAGAGTATTGCTATGGATTTTATCTTTGGATTGCCAAAGTCAGGGAATGATGATATATGGACCTTTCAGATTACCAAGAAGATCATCAATTGGACCTTTCAGATCATTGCAGGACACATAATGCCTTCCATGACAGTTTATTGAAACCATTTACAAGTTACCCTAGAGGAGCCCGTTTTGGAGGATCCACAGGGGTGGAAGAGCTAGAAAAGACTGTGTTTCATTCTATGAGAAAAAGAGGAAAGACAATGGTTAGAAAGTTTCTTTTGGAATTCGAGAATTATTTGCTATTTGATGTGAAATGGATGCCAGAGAAGTACTTCTAAGACTATCTAGATATACTTCGAGCTTATGAGAAATGGTTGGTCCAGATGTATTCGAAGTATAGATATGTATGTCTTGCGATCAAGAGATTCAAGAGGGAGGGATTGTACCTCTAGCCCTCTTCATTGTATTGGACTAGAATTGATCATTATTCTGCTTATAATTGTTACTTGGACATGCTCTAGTTGGGTGGCAATGATGCCAGATAGCCCAAGGAGCAAGATTTGTATATGGGAGGCAACGATGCCAGAATGAGATTTGTATATGGGAGGCAACGATGTCTGATGACCCATTGGACGGCAACGATGCCAGATATCTTGGTTTTTGGCAGTCGGGTGGTCATTGCGACTAGATGGCCCAAATGATTGTATTGGATTTCGCAGTCGGGCGGTCATTGCGACTAGATGGCCCAGATGACTATATTGGATTTCGCAGTCGGGCGGTCATTGCGACCAGATGGCCCAGATGACTATATTGGATATCATAGTTGGGCGGTCAATGCGACGAGATGGCCCATATGACTATGGAAGAACTCTCAGGTTGTCCTAGTGACCAGATGGCCTTGAGGATCGTGTGAGCGGTCCTAGTGGCCAGATGGCTTAGCACGGTTTCGATGAAACTAGATAGGACAATCCATGAATACGAGGATCATTACATACTGATGTATGTTTGAATTTCTTTGACTTTGTGTGCTCTTTTTGATGCGTGGACAATGCTTGGATTTATGGCATGTGATAGTCTACTGGGCTCCAGACTACCTGGCTTACCTGGAATACCTAGTAGACACGAATGATGCATACTTGTTTGTTGACTAGCTTGTGTCTAGTTTTTGCGGGAGGTAAGTATGCATTTATTTTATCTAACACATGTGAAAGGCCATAAAGATGTACCAACAAGAACATGGACATCGTTCAAAGAGAAGGCATTGAGATGTTGCTTGATGAGCAGATGACACCACAGATATGGGAAAAGACCAGATGCACAAGCTTAGGAGATGAGGCTAGTACCTTGAAACATATGAATGTACTTGATGTACCTTGAAACATATGGATGTACTTGATGTACCAATAACATATGGATGTACTAGGGACATATGGATGTACTTGGAAGATAGGGACATGCTTGGGACACTTGCGGTCCGTAGTTGAGGAGAACTGCGATGTAAGAGGGAGGGAATGTAACTATTTGGTCCTCCTAGCTCTATTTCACATCATGAATGTTGGAAACATGGATCCTCCCACTTCTTGGGAGGTCACCCATCCCAGTTGTGTTCCTGCGCAAGCGCGCTTAACGGAGGTGTTCCACAAATTGGTCTAGCCATCCAGACCCTAAAACCTTAAGGTGTTAGGTGACCTCCGATAATCCAATTTGTAGAAACCTCAACTTACCAAGATTCAAACCCAGTCTCACCACGTGAGTTGGTTCTCTCTAGAAGTGTGGATTGCATCTCCAACACCCCTCCTCAAGCCACACTTTTGGTTGAGGTCTTAGCTTCCAACATCACAACCTGGGCTTTGATACCAATTGTTGGTGTTGGACTCACACACTCACACACACACACAAACCTGCACATTAGGGTTAGGTGCAGGATGGAGAAGCTCACACAGAAAATGAGAGAGAGAGAGTGAGAGAGCCAAGAGTGTGGTAGCCACAAAATGCAAGTCAACCCTTGCATGTGTGTCACATCCATATAATATAGAAGTACAAAATATTATATGTAGAGTGTCCTTTCACACTTGATATCCAAGGGAAAAAACCACATGGAAAAAATTGCCCTTGGTTAAGCCCTGTTCACACATAGCACTACCATAAGTGAGCATATGCCTACATAGCATATGCACATGTACCTTAGCAGTTGAGAGGTAAGCTTAATGACAAAGCAGCTAAGTGCATATTTGTGGGTTATAGCAGTGGTAGTAAAGGCTACTATCTCTTTAATCCTTCCACACACAGGATTTTGGACAGCAGAGATGTTGTATTTGCTGAAAATTCAGACCAGCCATTGGCTGAATTCTTTGGACAGCCACCTTCGGGCCCACATAACATGTTGGAAGGACTTCTCCCATTGGGAATTGATGGCTCAACAGATCAGCCATAAACTTTGCCCAATGGACAGTATTTGGGTGCTGAAAATCAGGCCATGAATGCTCATTACACCTCAAAATGTGGAGGAAGCAGTGGAGCAAGAGCGGATAGCAACCGAGGAGGCTAGAGTTGTGCCTTGTTGATTGCTCCATACTTTAGAGGAGAGCAAACTTTTAGCTCCACTTGGTAGCAGGACACGGGCTGGTTCACGTAATGCAAGAGAACACTCGGATGTTTCTTGCTTGAGTACACTGTGTGATGAAGATGAGCCAGATTCATTTGAAGAGGCTCATGAGGATGAGCATTGGATGCAAGCTATGCAAAATGAGATGGATTCTATCCATAAAAACATCACTTGGGATTTGGTAGACTTGCCTGTTGGCAAGAAGCCCACTGGCACAAAGTGGGTTTACAAGTTAAAAAGAAAGTCTGATGGTACCATTGACATGTACAATTCAGGCTAGTGGCCAAAGTGTATACCCAACAAAAAGACATTGATTATGATGAGACTTTCACACCTACTTCTCGTATGGCCACAGGTAGATGTGTTGTTGCATTGGTTGCCCATCATGGATGGAAACTGCATCAGTTGGACATAAAATCAGCTTTTCTCAATAGGGATTTGCAGAAAGAAGTGTACGTGAATCAGTCCATTGGATTTGTGATGCATAGTCATGAAAACAAAGTATGCAAGTTTTGAAAAGCACTTTATGGTCTCAAACAAGCTCCTCGAGCTTGGTATAAGAAGATACATACTTATTTGATCATGTAGGGATTTTGCAATAGTCCAATGGAGAGCACCCTCTATGTGAAGGAGGATCATGGCACTTTGATTATGCTCATTCTTTATATGGATGACATGTTGCTACTTGTGAATGATATGGATAAAGTTTCAACATTCAAGGCTGAATTGCAATTGTCATTTGACATGACAGATTTGGGATTGTTGCATTATTATTTGGGCATGTGCAAACAGATGTTGGGATTTATGTACACCAATCAAAGTACATTCAAAAGCTGTTGCACAAATTCGGGTTTCAAGATTGTAAGCCCATCTCTACTCTGATGGAGCCAGGGTTGAAATTGAGCATGTATGATGTTGGAGAACCTTTTGATATGAGTATTTACAGCCAAGCAGTGGGCTGTCTCATATATTTATGCAACACACACCCAGATATTCAGTTAGGGGTTTCCCAGTGTAGCAAATTTATGCACAACCCAGGCACAACGCATTGGCAAGCAGTGAAGCGGATCTTCTGCTATCTTCAGGGCTCCCTGGATCTTGCGTTGGTATATCCCAGGGGGGGCAGCTTGCAGTTACATGCTTACAGTGATTCCGATTGGGCTGGTGACCATGATACACAGCAATCCACCAGTGGGAATCGTTTCTTTTTGGGGCATTCATGCATATCATGGCTGAGCAAAAAGCAGCCCACTGTTGCCACATCTACTTGTGAGGCTGAGTATAGGGCAGCCTTTGTAGCCACAATAGATTGTGTATGGATGAGGAGATTGATGACTGACCTTTGTGAGTGCCAACCACCACCATACTCACTGATAGTCAGAGTGCTATAGCTGTGGCACGAAACCTAGTGTTTCATGCACGTACTAAGCACATAGAGATTCATTAGCACTATGTCAAGGAGAGGATTCATGCAGGCGAGATCTTATTATTTTATTGCTCTACACAGGACAATGTTGCGGATCTGTTCACGAAGGCGCTGTCTCGAGAGAAGTTTGAAGCTTTTCGCAAAGCTTTAGGCTTACTCTCCTACAGAGAGTGATCTGCTCAGACCTTGTACAGGTTCACATTGCCACTACAAGGGGGATTTATTGGCATATATGCTATCACTTATGCCACTTATGATATAAGTAGTGCCACGTGTGAACATGGGCTAGCCAAGGGCACTTTTCTCCCTTTGGGTTTTTCCCCTTGGATATTAGGTGTGAAAGGACACCACACTCATTATGTGTATTTTGATATTGTGGAGTCAACTCACTTGCTTCACATCTTTGTATCCTATCTTCTTTGAGCAGCACTAGGAGGTCTAGAGAGGATGTGCTCACAGGTACAGTTTCAGGAGCCACGCACTAAGCTATGGCTTTTTGACACGCTGGTCACATCGGCTATGCTATATGGAGTACAGTCTGGGGGCCTAGCATAGATCGTCACAATCGATCGGGACGCACATACGATGGATGGAGATCGATGGAGAGACCACTTGTGTCCATGATCTCCAGGATGATTCGGGCTAAGGCCTCGGTATCCCATGAGATTATCCGAGCCGAGATGGGAGCACCACCGTTCGTAGTCGAGGCTCTTGCCAGATCAGTGTCCTTCATTCATAGCACCTGGGAGCTTCCCCGACACCGGTATGCACGACTTGCTTTAGAGTTCTCTCATCGGCTAGCCATGGAGGGAGACACTTCATGTTGGTATGCGCAGATAGCATCATGGTTTGACCTCCACGGGTTCAGCTTAGACAGACTTCCACCCTTCCAGTACTCTCTAGAGGCACCTCTCTCACCTTGACACATTCTGAGATTAGTAGTCATCAGACAGGACCTCATTCAGTTGGACACTAGGAGGACATGGCTAGAGCCCTCACAGGAGTTAGGGACAAAGATGGCTTTCTATAGAGCCCATCTTCTCCGCACCACTGAGGATGGCTTTATACTTAGACCGAGCTACATGGATATCCATTTGTCTCATGGATTGAGGTGCGCCATTGGGCAGATCCGCACCTCTTCACATCAGTTAGAGATAGAGACAGGCAGATTTAGAGGCATACCTCCAGGGGACAGGATATGTCAGATTTGTTGGATAGAGCCAGAGACGGAGGAGCACTACATTTGTCACTGCACAACATATTATGAGATTCGAGGGCTCTACCATTGCCTTTTCAAAGAGGGATTTGGATTATTGGCTAGAGTCATGAACTATTGTGATCAGCGATGCTTGGGTTTTTATCTCCTGGAGATCCGCAGGCTCAGAGAGTCCATTATGAGGAGCAGACGCCCGACTGGCAGGGAGTCCACACAGAGACAGATTACTGACTTCTTTAGAGGGACTACCCGGGAGGACACACAGCCGACAGCCCAACAGTGGGCACCCCGTGGGACTCTAGTTGAGAGAGCTATCCAGTTGGGTAGATCCAGACGCCCGAGGGTTCGCGGATCCTTACATCAGAGACGGTGCCTACACCGGAGGATTCAGAGCATCATTGCGAGGCATCGGGCTCGTCCGACCATGATTACCACTCCAGCCATATACTGTTGTACTCACTGTCACTTTTGTACTCCCCCATATTCATGTATTCATGTATCCATGTACTCATGCACCCCATTTTGACTAGTAGCATTAGCTTCCCACTCTCCCTAGTTGCTGCTTCCGGATGCTCCCTACTGATGTATTGTAGGGCTAGATACTTACCTTCAGTCCTTTCTTTTCTTTTCCAGATAGTGTATGAGATGTCACATGGTTGTAACTTTGGTCTCATAGGTCACTTTGGTCTTTTGAAGACGTTAATATAACATTTCATTTCATTTCATTTCATTCTCTCTCTCTCTCTCTCTCTCTCTCTCTTTCCACTCAGTTTTTTTTTCTGCCCGCACTGCCCTCTCCCATCGCACTGCTGTCTCGCATCATCGTGCTGTTGTTGCCTGCGTTGTTGCCTAAGCTGCCCACTGCCTGTTGTTGCTACGCGCGCTGCTCTCTCTCTTTGAACCTGTCGCCTCCCCCTCTCTCTCTTCGAATCTGTCGCCTCCCGCCTGCTGCCCTCTCTCCCGCTTGCAGCCTCCCAGTCACCCAACTTTCTCTCTCTTCGAACCTGTCGCCTCCCGCCTGCTGGCCTCTCTCCCAAAAACCTGTCGCCTCCCCCTCTCTCTCTTTGAACCTGTCGCCTCCCGCCTGCTGCCCTCTCTCCCGCCTGCAGCCGCACAGTCACCCAACTTTCTCTCTTCAAACCTGTCGCCTCCCACTCTCTCTCTTCGAACCTATCGCCTCCCGCCTGCTACCCTCTCTCCTGCTTGTTGCCCTCTATCTCTCTTCGAACCTCTGTTGCCTCCCTCTCTCTCTTCGAACCTGTGTCGCCTCCCTCCCGCGTGCTGCCCCGTCTGCTAACCCTCTCTCTCTTCGAACCTCTGTCGCCTCCCTCTCTCTCTTCGAACCTGTGTGGCCTCCCTCTCCTGCCTGCTACCCCGCCTGCTGACTCTCTCTCTCTCTCTCTCTCTCTCTCTCTCTCTCTCTCTCTCTCACTTCGCTTCCTTCGCCTTGCCTCCTTCGCTCTCTTGTGTAGCCGCCTTTGGCCTCTCTCTCTGTGGGAAGCGCTGCAAACACGCACAGAGCTCTTCCTATGGCCAAGGGTTAATTAGTTTTTAACCTGAAACCAGCCTTTTTCAGCCCAAGACAAGATGGAGAGGATTGACATTAAGGACCTGATCAAGGTAGCCATCCAACAACACAAGAAAGAGACGGACAATGCAATTAATATGGTCAACCGGAGCCTTCTTGACAAAGTCAAGAAACTTGAAGCGCGGATAGTTGCCCAAGATGCAGAGATCGCAAATCTCAAGATAGAGATAGAAGAAGCACGTGCTCAACATAAGCTCGAGGAAGGTGAAATTCAGCCCGTCATGATGGAGGAGCTGAACACCATCAAGGCCCAAGTGAGAACACTTCAAGAGGGAGAAGAAAAGAAGGCCTGAGAGACCTCCTAGTGGGTGGAGGTGCTCACGAAGACGCAAAAACAAGGAGATGAAACGGAGAAATGGATAGAAGTGGTCAAGAAAGGTAAGAACAAGGAGGCCGAAAGCACATCTACCTCGAAGATTATCAACCTAACCATTGAGGAGGAACAAAGAAGAAAGACAAGGGAACTTCATGTGCGGATCACGGGGCTCAAGGACGGTGACAATGTAGAGGAGGAAGCCAAAGATTTATACACATGCATGGGCATTTCGGGGCTTACACACACGGGGGCTTGGAGAGTGGGCAAGAAAGACAAGAATGGAGGAGAGAGCTCGAAGGAGAGAGCTCTCATTTTACGCTTTCCCACCTTGGAGGCCAAGAAGGATTTCTTGGCCAAGCGCTCCGCCCTTAAGAAAACGGGCATCTTTTTAGGAGATGACCTCACCTTGGCACAGCTAGCACATATGAGGGAGTGCATGCCGGAGATGAGGGCAGCCAGAGAAAAAGGGAAGCTAGCATTTTACAGAGGAGGCAGAGTGGTGATACTAGAGAGACGCACCACCTGACGGTGCGAGACCTATGGGACCAGTCTGAGACTTGCAGTATGGAACTGCAACGGAGCATTGAGACTGGATGTGGGGGCCTTTGAGGACAGCTTCAGAGATAGGGACATTATCTTCTACTCGGAGACACATCAGGCCCCAGGCAGCACATTACTGAGAGTCGCGGGATACAGATGGGAGACGACTTGTAGACAGGAGGCTCGTTCGAAGCATGGTGGTCGCGGATCTGGAGGAGTTGCAGTTCTTTTTAGAGAGGAGCTTCAGCCACTCATCCATGTTATGCGCCGTGATGAGAGCGCGAGGTACATGTGGGTCAGAGAGTGAGGGCAGATGAGGACATATGGGAGTTATGTTACTTTCCACCCAACACATCTCATTATGCAGCACCCAAGGGGCAATCTCCATATATGATTCTAGATGAGGACATATGGGAGTTCTCCAGGGAGGGAGATGTTATCATACTTGGGGACTTTAATGCTCGAACGGCTCAGTACCAGACGTCCTCCTTTGACACTTCGGAGAAGATGTTGAGAGAGAGAGATGTGGAGGAGATGTGTTTGACCCGGAGATCACAGGATGAGGTGGAGTGTACTGAGTATGGGAGATACCTCTTGGAGATGGGGACTGCACATGGGCTGGCCATTTTAAATGGCCTAGAGAGGTATCCACTTGCTAGTGGCTTTACTTGCTTTCCACAGAGACATGGGGCCAGCACAGTGGATTATGTTCTAGCCTCGCCAACCTTCATCCCGAGTATCTTGGATTTTGCGATTGGCCCCAGGCCCATCGGAGTTACGGTGGATCATGCACTTCTCTCCTTTACGGTGGATTTCCACTACAGTACCCGCCAGGTTGGGCAGTCCTCCTATCACTCGAGATATACCCTCTGTAGAGAGACTGATGGAGTATACACCGCAGAGATCTACAACTTGTTGAGTGCAGAGGATCCACAGAGGCCATTAGCAGAGCTCACACAGATCCTGACAGAGGCTTTACATATAGCTGCAGCGACGGCCTTCCCACACACGCAGCCCACAGTACGACCACGTCCTAGGAGCATGCCCCAGAATAGTTGGTATGATGATGATTGTAGGGAGCTCAGAGCCCGGCTACAGAGAGAGGTGGCCACAGGTGTTACTACATATATACAGTCACGCATCATCTTCCGATCCCTCATTCGGCGGAAGAAGAGAGCATTCTTAGCTCGGCTGGAGAGAGACATCTATCAGCTGTTTTTGAGTCAGGATTCTGGGGAGGCCTGGAGATTGCTTAGAGACAACCCCCCGCCTCCGGCCATTACCTCTCCAAATACATGGGGCGAGTATGCAGCATCCCTCTACACAGTACCATGGCAGCCACCACTACCGAACCCTCCAGAGCCTTGTCCACCCACTTCTACCTTCTTCATAGCAGAGATGGTGAGGAGGGCCATCAACAGATTGCATATAGGGAGGGCACAGGATCATGAGGGCATTGTAGCCGAGCATTTCATACATGCTAGAGATATGCTTTTAGACTTGCTAGCTCTCATGTTTAATAGAGCCATGTGTGAGGGGTTTGCCGGGACTTGGAGTACTTCCACGATTGTGCCGGTACTCACGTCTGGAGATCCGAGCATGCCGACTAACTACCGCACATTTATGATTGGTCACTCGCTGGCCAAGCTATATGCCCCTTTTCTTGAGCAGGAGTTGAGCAGATGGGCAGAGAGACAAGGGGTCCGAGCTCAGGGACAAGCCGGTTTCAGGAGGAGATTATCTACTTTGGATCATATCTTTACCCACAGGGCTATCATTGAGGAGGGCAGAGCACATGGGAGGAGGATCTATTGTGGCTTTGTGGATTTCGGCAAGGCCTTTGACACAGTGCCCAGAGCTAGATTGATGCGCAAGCTGCAAGACTTGAAGGTTCCATGTGAGCTCATTTGGGGTATTATGCCACTTTATGAGACAGTAGTTGGGCAGGTGTGGACTTCAGAGGGTCTCTCCCAGCCAGTACACTCCACTATAGGGGTGAAACAAGGCTGTGTGCTCTCTCCGACTCTATTTGGACTATACATTGATGAGATCTCTGATTATATTGGGACACGAGGGGAGTCGGGACATAGGAGCCCAGTTGGCTGGCACTTGGATACCTCTGCTCTTATATGGTGATGATATTGTGCTTATAGCAGACTCACCAGAGGGTATGCAGAGGCACTTGGATACTTTACATGCTTATGCACAGGACAATGGGCTCTCAGTTAACCTTGGTAAGACCAAGGTTATGGTGTTTAACACTACAGCTCAGTGGGTTTGGAGATCAGCGCCTATTTTCACATATGGGCAGGAGACAGTGGAGTATGTTGACTCATACACATATCTTGGAGTGGTGTTCACTGGGCCCACATTTTCCATGAGGGGGGCAGCAGAGGCCAGATTGCCTAGAGGATATGCAGCACTAGGAGGTCTAGAGAGGATGTGCTCACAGGTACAGTTTCAGGAGCCACGAACTAAGCTGTGGCTTTTTGACACGCTGGTCACATCGGCTATGCTATATGGAGTACAGATCTGGGGGCCTAGCCTAGATCGTCATAGTCGATCAGGACGCACATACGATGGATGGAGAGACCTTTTGTGTCCATGATCTCCAGGATGATTCGGCTAAGGCCTCGGTACCCCATGAGATTATTAGAGCCGAGATGGGAGCACCACCGATCGTAGTTGAGGCTCTTGCCAGATCAGTGTCCTTCATTCATAGCACCTGGGAGCTTCCCCAACACCGGTATGCACGACTTGCTTTAGAGTCCTCTCATCAACTAGCCATGGAAGGAGACACTTCATGTTGGTATGCGCAGATAGCATCTTGGTTTGACCTCCACGGGTTCAATTTAGACAGACTTTCACCCTTCCAGTAGTCTTTGGAGGCACCGTCTCTCACCTTGACACATTCTGAGATTAGTAGAGTCATCAGACAGGACCTCGTTCAGTTGGACACTAGGAGGACATGGCTAGAGCCCTCACAGGAGTTGGGGACGAAGATAGCTTTCTATTGAGCCCATCTTCTCCGCACCACTGAGGATGGCTTTTTTACTTAGACCGAGCTACATGGATACCCATGTGTCTCATGGATTGAGGTGCGCCATTGGGCAGATCTGCACCTCTTCACATCAGTTAGAGATAGAGACAGGCAGATTTAGAGGCATACCTCCAGGGGACAGGATTTGTCAGATTTGTTGGATAGAGCCAGAGACGGAGGAGCACTACATCTGTCGCTGCACAGCATATTGTGAGATTCGAAGGCGCTACCATTGCCTTTTCAGAGAGGGATTTGGACCACTGGCTAGAGTCATGGACTATTGTGATCAGCGATGCTTGGGTTTTTATCTCCTGGAGATCCGCAGGCTCAGAGAGTCCATTATGAGGAGCAGACGCCCGATTGGCAGGGATTCCACACAGAGACAGATTACTGACTTCTCTAGAGGGACTACCCGGGAGGGGACACAGCCGACAGCCCAGCAGTGGGCACCCTGTGGGACTCTAGTTGAGAGAGCTATCCAGTTGGGCAGATCTAGACGCCCGAGGGTTCGTGGATCCTCACATCGGAGACGGTGCCTACACCGGAGGATTCAGAGCATCATTGCAAGGCATCGGGCTCGTTCGACCAGGCATTTCACTATGGCAGATATCCAGGCCATCTGGCAGAGACCCATGCTAGAGCTCCTAGGATGATTACCACTCCATCCATATACTGTTGTACTCACTGTCACTTTTGTACTCCCCCATATTCATGTATTCATGTATCCATGTACTCATGTACCCCATTTTGACTAGTAGCATTAGCTTCCCCCCTACTGATGTATTGTGGGGCTATCTCTTTTCTTTTCCAGACAGTGTATCAGATGTCACATGGTTGTAACTTTGGTCTCATAGGTCACTTTGGCCTTTTGAAGACGTTAATATAACATTTCATTTCTCCCTGTTCGCTCCTGCTGCCCTCTCTGTTTCGCTTCCGCCTCCCCCTCTCTCTCTCTCTCTCTCTCTCTCTCTCTCTCTCTCTCTCTCTCTCTCCGCTGTTCGCCCGCCTCTCTCCCGGATGGGGTGGCCCGTCCCTCTGCCTCCCTCTTCCCACCCACCCTTCCTCAGGCCCCCAAGGCAGCAACATAGCTCTCTCTCTATACTGAATCTCTTCTCTTTTCTCTACATGGCTTGACCCCCCCCCCCCCCCCCCCCCCCCCCCCCGCGCAGCTGCTGTTTCGTACTGCGCGCAGGTGTCATGGATTAATTTCCAGTCCATTGATTGTGGGAAGTATTGCAAAAAGTCATGGCCAAGACCGGAGTTAAAGAGGAGCTCGTGAAGGTGGAGGACACGCTCAGCACAATTATCAAAGAAAACAAGAAGATGGTCGACTCTTCCGTACCGCAATCATAAACCGCCTCTTCAAACTCGAGAAGGGATTTGACAAAATCCAAGAGCTCGAAGAGAGAACATCCAAGCAAGAGGCTGAGATTTCAGCCTTAAAGGAGGAACTAGTGGAGGCCAAATTGCATGCTAAAAGTCAAGCGGCTGAAATCTCAGCCCTAAAAAAGGAGTTGGAAGCCACTTCACAAGGCAAGCTTGAGGATGGAAAATTTCAGCCCTCCTTTATTGAAGAGCTGAATACCATCAAGGAACAAATGAGGATCATTCGAGAGGAGGAGGAGCAACATAAAGAGAAGACATCTTCATGGGTGGAGGTGATCACAGAGACACAAAAGAAGATGGACGAGGCGGAGAAATGAATCGAGGTCGCCAAGAAAGGGAAAGGTAAAGAATCGCCACCCATCCCCACTCCCACGATCATCAACATGACCCTTTAAGAGGAGCAAAGGAGGAAGACCCGGGCCTTACATGTACGAGTGTCCGGTCTAAAAGACCGTGATGATGTGGAAGGGGAAACCAAGGAGCTCTTCTCTATGATGGGCATTGAAGCCACGCACACAAAGGCATGGAGAGTGAAAAAGAAGAGAGAAGGTAGTGGCGAATCTTCTAAGGAGAGAGCACTTATCATTTGTTTCCCCTCCATGGAAGCGAAGGACTTCTTGAAGAGACGTCCTACACTCAAGAAGACGGGAATATTTCTTGGAGATGACCTCACACTCTTTCAACTTGCCCACATGAAAGAAGTTATTCCCGAGATAAGGGCAGCCCGAGAGAAAGGGAAAGTGGCCTTCTATAGAGATGGTAGAGTGGTGATTATGGAGAGGCGCTCTTCATGACGGCGCGAGACCTATGGGGCTACACTCAAAGTTGCTACTTGGAATTGTAATGGTTCTCTACGCCTTGATGTAGGGGCTTTTGAGGATAGTTTCACTGGGAGGGACATCATCTTCTACTGTGAGACGCATCACGCTCGTGGATAGTCTATGCCACATGTTAGTGGATATCGATGGGAGACAGCTTGTAGACACATGTTAGTGGATACCGATGGGAGACAGCTTGTAGACAGGAGACTCGTTCAGAGCATAGAGGACGGGGCTCAGGAGGAGTGGCAGTATTGTTTAGAGAGGAGTTGCAGCCACTGATACATATAGTCCGCAGAGATGAGCAGGCTAGGTACATGTGGGTTAGACTGAGGGCAGAGACAGGCAGATATCTCTACATTGCTATATGCTATTTTGCTCCTAGTACATCAGTGTATGCATCACCTAGCGGGCAGTCTCCCTTTTCTATTTTGGATGATGACATTTGGGAGTTCTCCAGGGATGGTGATATCATTCTCCTGGGAGACTTCAATGCCAGGATCACCCATAACCAGACAGTATTTTATGATACCTCAGAGGAGATGTTGAGGGAGCTTGATGTTAGGGATATGGGCCTATCTAGACTCTCACAGGATGAGGAACATATAGTGTATGGGCGGTATTTGATAGACATGGGGACTGCACATGGATTGGCCTACAGAGATTCCCGATAGCGGGCGGTTTCACTAGCTTTCCACATCGGCATGGTGCTAGTACAATGGACTATGTTATGGCTCAGCCCAGTCTCATTCCCTCTTTTCAGGATTTTATGGTAGGCACTAGGCCGGTTGGAGTAGCAGTGGATCGTGCTATCTTGTCCTTCACTCTCACATTTCAGTACAGGTCTCCACACACACTCGTTATACCTTTACAAGGGAGACTGACACCGTGTACACGGATGAGATATACAGACGCTTATGTGCCGAGGAGCCGGGACGGCCATTAGATGAGCTCACTCAGATATTGATGGAGACGCTTCATGCTGCAGCATCAGAGGCATATCCCCATAGTCAACCTACACGGAGACGATCTGGGAACATGCCCCAGAACAGCTGGTATGATGAGGAGTGCAGAGAGATGAGGATCAGATTATAGAGAGAGGTGCTCATGGGTGTTACTCCTCACAGATAGTCACGGATTACCTTCCGGCGCCTAGTGCGACGGAAGCAAAGGGCTTATCTTGCTCAGTTAGAGAGGGATTTGTATCAGTTATTTATGAGTCAGGACTGGGCAGTTATTACACTTCCGCTGGCTCAGGGCGGTTTGGGCATTATAGATCCAGTCGATCAGAGTAGAGCCTTATTGGGGAAGCTTATTGTTCGGGGGTTGCTTCCAGGCGCTGAGCCTTGGAAAGAGCTCCTCTTGCAGCGACTGCAGGCTCGGGCGCCCCCTGCAGGGGGTACTTGGGCACCAGAGATTCGCTGGATCTTCATAGAGATGAGGAGGACAGGCCTCAGTAGAGGATGGGAGGACAGATTTGCTTTGAGTATCCTGAGAGCTTGGGAGCTGCTGAGACCGGGGCTTTCTCAGCGGCCTCCTTCTTGTGTTGAGGAGCGGGCCAGGCAGCCGCTCATCTGGAGCCCAGCGGTTCGTACGGAGCAGGGGCATATGCTTGGTTCTCGGCCTCGTCTAGCCTGGGGACCTTTAGCGGCAGGCCCAGCTCGTAGTTTTGGAGACTGGCAGGCTTTCTGCAGTCTACCAGAGGAGACCCAGGTGGAGAGGCTGAGTCACTTCAGAGGGGGGTTGATTATGAGGGATGATATTCAGGAGGCACTTACAGAGGAGTGGTTCACACCCCTCGAGCCAGTGGCCCCACGGTGGATGGGAGCCTTTACACAGTTGGAGATCCTGATTGCTGTCAGAGCCAGCACTGAGGATGGCAGATGCCTTTATTATGAGATTCAGGATGAGGGCAGACTCCAGAGAGTGGAGGTGGAGTCGCCTTTGGTTGCAGAGTGCACCTTTCAGAGGATTCGGGTAGTGGCTGCCACTTCTCGGAAGTGGCATATTGACCCCGACCCTGCTGATGTGCTCCCGGATTGGCGCATATGGGCATATGCAGCGCGCCCCTTGGCCCGGCTACAGTGGGACCCCGGGGAGTACGAGTGGCATGATCCTTATGCATCCCTTGAGGCCACAGAGATCACTTTTTTCCAGTATACTGTTCGGCTGGGACGGCATATTTTGACGGCGAGGAGGACGGTTTCTCCAGCGGCAGCGGGGCATTGGCGATTGCAGGGACTTTCACAGGAGTTCCTGGAGGATTTCTGGGCTCGGCTCTGGGCTAGTCGACAGACCCGCAGGATCTCGGCTTTTCAGTGGCTGGTCGCCCACAGGGGCTCAGCAGTTGGCACTTGGCTTGTTTACAGCGGTCTTCCGGCGGCCTGCGTCCGATGCGGCCACCCTATGGAGACACAGAGACATTGCCTTTGGGACTGCCCTCAGGCACAGCAGATTTGGCTGCGGATGCTGCGTATTCTGGCCCCCCTCTCTCCAGAGGGTATGTTTACGTGGGGTGCCGCTGCTTGGTCGACTTCGTCAGGGCCTGCTATGGGCTATGAGATGGAGCAGGGCAGTCAGGCCATCAGATTTATTAGGGGCCAGCCTCGCCTGGTTCCGGCACCGGATTTCTCGTCCGCCAGCTGGACACAGGAGAGGGATTTACGATGGGAGCTCCTCAACAGCCTCACCATCTGGTTCACCTGGAGGGCCCGGTGCTTTACGGCCTTTGAGGGGAGATTAGAGCCACCAGCAGAGACTGTTCGGGGGATTTGGCAGGAGTTGATCCACACCCTGCGAGGACAGTACGACCGCATCCGGGGAGACTCGGATGAGGCGATCTTACGGCGCCAGGCCTTTCACGCCACTTGGCGCTGCGGCCCGTTCTACACCCTACACACGGGATCCCCCCGTTGGCACTACAGGCCACCTGTTTGGCTCTTCCCCCCCCCTATTGTATGATTTAGCCGCTCAGTTCTTTATACTGATGCTTGTACTTTACAGCACCTAGGGAGAGTCTCCCGGGCTGCCATGATGTATCACTGCTCTTCTCTCTCTTAGGAGCAGGAGAGATCTTTTGTAGCCCTACGGGCGTTTTTACATAACTAATTAAAGGATCTTTTCTCGGAAAAAAAAAAGAGAGGATGTGTTCGCAGGTTCAGTTTCAGGAACCTTGAACAAAGCTCTGGCTGTTTGACACTTTGGTCACTTCAACCATGCTGTATGGAGTGGAGATATGGGGACCCTCAGTGGATCACCACAGCCGAGCTGGTAGCACTGATGGATGGAGATGTATGGAGAGGCCCTTGGTTTCTATGATTTCTCGGATGATTAGGGCCAAGGCCTCCGTACCACATGATATTATCCGTGCAGAGATGGCTGCCCCCCCATTGGTAGTAGAGGCACTCACTCGATCAGTCTCCTTTATACATAGCACTTGGGCTCTCCCTAGAGCTATAGAGTTGGGGCAGTCCAGGCGCCCCAAGATGAGAGGCCCATCCCGACACCGGCGGAGACTACAACAGAGGATCAGGACCATACTTGCACAGCATGGGAGACGTCCAGTCAGAGTACTCACCATGGAGGACATTGAGGATATCCGCCATCGAGACTGATGAGAGACATCTTTGGATAGTGATGTATATGATGCTTACCTTTGTTGCTGGAGTTTTTCTTCCCAGATGTTATCCATTAGGAGCTCCTAGTACCTTACTTTTCCTAATAGTTGTTGTTTCAGTTTTAGTTAGTTGTTTAGTTGTTTTAGCTTTTCTTACACAGACATTGTATCAGATCCACCAATTGTTGTAACCTTTTTGGTCTCATAGGTCATTTTGGTCTTTTGAGGACGTTAATATATTATATATCATTTCTCCCTCTTGAGAGAGCTTGGTGTTGTGTAAATCTCTGTGTGTTCTCTGTTTCTATGAAACCCTAACCCAACAAGACCTACACTCGACATGCCAATAAAGATCGAAGGGATGTGAAGTTTTGGGAAGGAGATTGGGTTTATCTCGGATTATGAAGCAATGCATGAAACAGGTGGGCAAGCGATGCCCAAAGTTATCTTTTAGAAGCTTCGAATCATTGAGTTGCACAATACTCTATCCTTTGAGCTTTGTTAAATCTCTCTCTCTCTCTCTCTCTCTCTCTCTCTCTCTCTCTCTCCCCACCTAGTGAGATAGTTTTGTTTTGTTCTATTTTCCGTTCCATGATGAGATATGCCATGGACATTATTGTATCACTTTGGTCTCATAGACCCATTGGGTCTTTAGTAGACGTTTAATATATCTCTCTCTCTCTCTCTCTCTCTCTCTCTCTCTCTCTCTCTCTCTACACACACACACACACTTTTTTTTTTTTTTTTGTAAAACCAGTTAAAATTGCATTATATCATAAATGTACAAAAGGGTTTGACATCAAGAGGATGTCTAAACCCTAGAACTTTAAAAACAGTAGTAAAAAAGTTCTATCGAATATCAGGGCAGTGCTCAAGAAAAGAGCCTATGCCCTATCCATCAGAAACAGTAAAAGAAAAGCTGAACACAAGAAACATCCAAATCTTCCTCATGTACGGCATCATATAAGGATTGTCGCAATGAGGCTCGGAAGAACTCATAAGGGTGCTGAAGGGGTGAATTCAGACATGCATGATTTCGCTGTAGCCAGAGGGTCCATAAGGCCCAGTATTTGATCCAATGGAAGAAAAGAGAATACTGTGACAAAGAAGCTGGTAATGTGCCAAACATCCAGAAAAACCTGTAGAACCTGTGTGCAGGAAATCTGAGAGACAAAAAATAGGAGATCTTGTCCAGAAGGTCTTTGGAATATGAACAAGACCACAATAAATGCGGAATACTCTCAGTAGTATGATGACATCTTGGACAAAGAGGAGAGGCAATCCTTCTTTGAGCCAATTTCACTCCGACTGGAAAAATACCGACAATGCATCCAAAGAAAGAGTCTCTGCTTCAATGGCATTTTCAACTTCCATATCAATGTCAGTTTTCCTTTCCACCAAGCTAAAGACTTATCCAGATGCCAAAGAGAATTAGCATGATGAGCAATCCATGGAGGAGGTAATATCAATCGATAAGCCTGCATAGAAGTCAATAGATGCAAAGGCTGAGAGGATAATCTTGAATTTGAAGACTGAAGATGCCAATCTTGAAGCCTGTCTCTTACATCCAATGTTGGAATCGGAATGAAAGGGTGTAAGAGATCTACAATAGCTTTCCATATAGATCTATGATGCATCCCAAGATTGTATTGTTGACATGCTGCCGGAAAAGAAAGAATATGCCCTCAAGTATCTACCACGTCGTCAATGAACCGGATGCCCAACTTCATAAGATTGTAAGCTCTGATTGGTTGCTGTACAGCAAGGGGAGAGTAAAAAACAGCACTCCAATGTATGCTTTCCATTCGAAGCGAGGAAGCTATAGGAGCAGGATGGGGAGACCATTTGATGTGAGAGAGCACTTTCTTCCAATCCTGAATCAAGGAAGTAGAAAATGGACAACCAGGGATTTTACCTTGAAATTTGCCAAGCACTACTTCCGATGGATCAACTAACCAACGACCATAAGCATTTGTGCGCATCTGACCACACAAAATTGCCAACATGATAGACCAAGGCTGCTCTTGTTGAAAAAAGGTTTTGAGCATAGTGATCTTTCTTGCCAGCACATGAAATTTGATGTTTATAATATTCAAACCACCATGCATTCTTGGTGAGCAAAGCAGGTCCATTTTGAGCAACCTTAAAGCTTTTTTATGAAGCTTAGTTTTCCAAAAAATCTCCATGGCTTGAGACATAAAAGAAGACAGATCTCGAGATGACCAATGTAAGAGAGGAAGGTAGAACTGGACATAGGCCAGAATAATGGATTGAACAATTCGGAGCCGTACGTGCAATGGCCAAGTGGAGATCTTCCAATATTCTAATTTGTCCTGAATTTTGTTTAGCACCCAAGATATTTGTTGCTTATTTTTGATTTTCCAGCCAATGGGATAACCCAAATGTCTTACTATGCTTTCCGGATAAATAATCTGGCCGGGCCACAGGATAGCATGCCAGTCACAATGCTTGAGAGGTAATAGTATTGATTTCTGAAAATTATTTTTTAGACCAGCAGCCAACCCGAAATCTGAAAGAGTATCCATCAATAGGCGAAGCTCCAGAGGACTGTTCTTTGGCATGAAGAAAGAATCATCTGCATAAGCCTGTGCAATGAAAGGCCGTGAACCAGAAATCTGAAGCCCCTCTAACTGTCTAGTATCAACCAGATGATCCATATAAAGAAGCAAAGGATGTGAAGCAATAGCATAGAACAAAGCACTGAGAGGGCATCCCTGTCGAACTGATCGTTCTAGAGTCCAAGACTCAGACAAATGTTTCCCTATAAAGCATTGAGCAGTGGAATCTGAGTAAAGCCAATATATGACATTAACTAGCTTTGGCCCAAAACCAAGTTTAGACATGATTTGAGAAACATAATCCCACTGTACCGTATCAAATGCCTTTGCCACATCCACCTGCATGACCAAGACATCTTGAGCAGAATATTTTGCATATTCCATTGCAATGAGAGTATTGGAGATATTATCATGTATATGCTTTCTTGGAACAAAACCATATTGCCTGGGATGAAGTCCATCATGAAGGATATCCTTTATCCGATGTACCAACATTTTAGCAATAAGTTTATATATAACAGGCATCAAAGTGATAGGCCTCCAGTCATCCATTGTCTCACACAGAGGTTTTTTGGGGAGAAGCTTAACCAGACCATGCTTCCAGGCTGAGGGAAGATGTTGATGCTGCCAGGCTACATTAATGAGCTTCAAGATTGGACCCTTCAATTCAGCCCAGAAGGCTACAAAAAATTCAACCGTCAAACCATCCCAGCCTGGGGATTTATGTTTACCCAAATGCTTAAGGGCTTCATCCAATTCAGTATCTGAAAAGGACATTTCCAGCATTGAAGCTTTTTGCAAAGAAACAATAGGAGAAACAAGCTCAATAAATCTGCTCTGAGCCAATGCAGCCTGAGGTGTAGAACAAGATGGTAGAGAAAAAAGAAGCTGAAAATGATCCAGACATTGTTTTTCTAGCTGCGATAAAGTCTGGGTCCAAAGACCATCGGGTTTCCTGACTCTCATGATGGATTGACTTTGTTTGTAAGTGTGTAAATTTCGAAAGAGAGATTTCGAGAAGCAACCCTTATCTAGCATAGGTTTAACTCTAGCCCTTGTCTGCCATTTGGAAAGCTTGCGTTTATCATTAGCATCAATTATGGAAGAAGCACAAGACAATGAATTCTGTTCAAAATGCAAAAACGATTTTTATTTCCTGTGGGACGAGGGGGACAGATCACTTGTCCCAATGTCATCGCTAAGCCTGGAAGCTCTGTTCTCATGTAATCTGGAAAATCAACGACTTCAACCCATACAGGGCAGTGATGTTTGATGAGATTCTGATAATCCTTATTAGGAGACCAAGGCATGATGTGCACCATTTGACGACCAAAAAATAAAGGGGACATTTCCAACATCTTTTGTTTTGTCAATGCATCCAAGAGATGAACTTCATAAAATCCTCTGGAGGCAAAATAGACTCCTTCTACATAGCATCCACCTAGGAGAGAATTCACCCATTGTCCCAAATCATTAGCCGAGGGTATTTTACCTGGAAAAAAGATGATGACTGCAGTTTGAGAGAGCTTCTTCAGAGGATGCACAAGAGAATTCATCTTGTAGGTGAGTTCCGGAGCAGGTAGTATCCATTCTCTTCTGCTTTGTTGAAAATCCTCATTCAACATATCAAACACATAGGAAGCATCTTCAGATGAAGGAGCTATGGGGGGCAGAGTTTCCCTTGATTGTCTTTTAGGTTCAGGAGAAAGTGCTCTCTTGACATAATATTTGCTTGTTTCTGCCATCGAGACTATTCGATTCAGCAGAAAGACACATATCAAAAAAAAGGAGACAGCTCTATTGGAATACTATCTTACATAGAAGGGAAAACAGTGACCTGTAGCGAGGGGCGCACACACACACATACACACACGCACACACACACACTCCTATACACGCACACAGGTCGTGGAAGAGAGGAAGAAGAGCAGATTGACGATGAGAAAACAGTGCATCTGGGAACAAGAGAAGGTCGCGAAGAGGGCTTCTGGGCCGACATAGTCTAGGAACACGCGCCTCACCACACGTGCTCACCCACAAGGGGCGAGCAGATCGTCGAGGGAGCAGGCGAGCAGGTCGAGGGAGCAGGCGAGCAGGTCATCGGCGGCCTTCTCATTACATACACACCACACACACACACACACACACACACACACACACACACACACACCATGGATATCTTTTATCCACCTTAGCTTAAGTGCACTTGTGTTAACCCAAAGCCTACATTTGGTATCAGAGCCTTTTATGGTTTTTTCTATTTTTAAGGGTTTTCGCCTGTCTCAACTGTGTTCGCTTCCGTCCTAGTTGGATACCTTTGCGCATTTCTATAGGAGTTTCTCCTTCTGCCAACGTTGCCCTTTGTGTACGGTGAGCCTAGCTCTACAGTAGTGTGCCATATTAGCCTGCTTCCTCCTAATCCTAGGGCTCCTCTAACCTTTTTGGATTAGGCCACTAACCTCAAGGATTAGTACTAGGTATGTAACATAAATTCTATGGGGCAATTTTTTTTCCTACATGGCCGACTTCTTGCTGTGTGAGATGGAGTTTGGAATGTGGTTAAGGGCACTAAAGAATGCCGAAAGGAGAAGAGGGATCGCTGGCAATGCCCCCGATAGTGTGAGCTTGGCAGGAGATGAACTACAAAGCGCTCATGCACATTGGCTTGGGACTAGTTGACAACCTCGTACATCGTGTTCAACTAGACAAGCCAGCCAAGGAGATCTGGGAAAAATTTGAGAATCTGTTCGGAAACAAGATGAATAATTCCAAAGTTTTTCTCAAGCATAAATTTTTTAATATGAAATGAAAGAAAATCAAACTCTACAAGAATGCCTAAGCAATACAGCCTTAGTTCCTCAAAATTGAGGGCCACACAGGGTTGAGTACAGCGGAATTGACATACTGATCTTCTATGCTATTTAAGTCTTTTCCAGAGATGTTGAGAATGGTAGACTCCTGAATGGTCTGGATGCTGGTCTTTCTACTAAAAACATCTGCCACACTGGGTTATGCTGACGAGGGATATACTTGATCATTCCTCCAAATTGGTGGAAGAGCTGACCCTGTCTAGTGTGTTGATCACTTCACTGGGCACTTGGTATCGTCGGGAGCCACTTAAGTGCCTGGTGGTCTGTGGTGACTGTGAAAATGCGTCCATAAGGAACAGGTTTCAAATGTTTGAGAACTGACTGCTGTTCTAGCTTTCCCTTGAAAGTCTTGGAAAGACAAGAGGGAAACTTGCTAAGAGGTTCTGCCCGAGGGAACAAATCGGTATGATGATCCACAGGACAAGAGGGTGGGATACTGGGTGGGAGATCATCCTTAAAAATGTCTGAATGAGAAAGGAGATCTATCAACCGAGGGTCTGAAGAAGATGAGACAGTGGTTATCGATGAGATAGAAGCTGTCTGAGCATAAAGCAATGCTTCTTCCGCTCCCTTGCGGATAGCTCATCAGGCATGGAGATGAGAAATCATAGGAATGCCAAGAATGCTCCTATCCCTGCGAATCATGACAAGCTCAGGCAAACCTTTAGAGATAATAAAGGTGTCCTGTCCCCAATTGGGAATAGGTTTATACTGACGAAACCACTGGATTCCTAAGATCATGTCACACCCCAAAAGAAGAGAGACAATGAAATCTCATTGGAATGAGGCCTTTTGAACTTGAAAAGAAAACTGCTGTGCCCGTTGAGATATGTGGATGCGGAGACTAGGTGTAAACCCGTCTACCTCCAAATGATAGGGCACTAAGATACAACTCATGTTGGTAGCCAATTGGGGAGAGATGGCATCCTTAGAACTGCCCATGTCAAAAAGGATTATGAACTGGTGGCCCTTGGCAGAGCCATAAGGTAAAAGGTTGTAGCCTCACCCTCCTGCTTAGCATCAAGTACCACGGATGGCATGGGATGCATAGAAGGTAAGATCTGAACCGCATTGGTGGTAAAAGGCGGGTCTGGAGGAGTGGGGGATACTGCGGGCAACTGTGGTAGAAGGCTCTTTGGAGGCTTGCTCCGCTTGCCTTTTTGGACAATCCTTCTTACCATGCCCAATGGTATGACATAAAAAACATCGGTTTTCTGATTGATACTGTCTTTGCTTCTCCGGAGGAAGATAGCCTCCAATGATGCTTGCTTTAGCCTTTTCCTCAGGGTCTTCTTAGGCTTGGGTTCCTTACCCCTTGAACTAGAGCTAGGATTGTTGTGTGTCTTAGTGTCTTTAGAAGACGAATTACCCTTCCCCGGTTGGGGTTTGGTACTGGACTATGATGATTGCTTGGGCTTGCCTCCGTTCATCTTCATTTCTTCATTCCGAGCGAGAGTCAAAGTCCGGTCATATGTACTGGGTTCAAAGTTGCAAACTGTGAACCGAATGTTAGGATCCAATCCACGAATGAATTGCTCCATCTTGGCCTGCGCAAATAGCCCTAACTGCTGTGCTAAAGTAATAACTTTGCCGGAAAACTGAAGCACTAGGGATCCGTTCTGTCTGAGTCCATAGAACTCATCTGCCAGACCGGTCATATACTAGGGCAGGAGAAATCTGGTCTTCAGGTCATGGACAAAGGTATCCCAGCTAAAAGCTGTGATACCTGTGGTCTGGTCTGTATAAAGATTAGACCAATGCTCTCACCAAGTGATTGCCTCACCTGTGAGGTGGGGAGCTGCTACGTGGACTCTATCTTGAGGATATGTGATTCTAGCTAATGGAAAATGAGCAGTAAATTGATGAATGAACTGAGTAACTGCCAAATCATCACACTTACCATCATACTTACTGAAATTTGGTTGACTGCGAATGACGGTAGTTGATGCTGAAGAGAGGTGTTGGTATCTAAGATGAATGGCCTCCTTTTTCCTTTGGTGCTCAAGTAACACACCTTCTCGATCGAGCTCTTGTTGGTGCTCTCGAGCACGGCGAGTTTAGCCTGTTGCGGTCTTTGTTGATCCTGCATTGGGCTTCCTCATAGTCCCGTCTTTCTGCTTTTTCTTGTTGTTTTCTTGCTTCTGCTTCTGCTTTTTCCTCTCTCCTTCGGGCCTCCTCTGCTCTTCGTTGTTGTTCCATTTGAAAGAAGAGGGAGATGTAGTCGGGGACTGCTGCAGGCGGATGTGCTGCTCTTGCCTCCAAGAGTTGGAGACGCTCCATGAGCGGCTGGTTGTGAGCTCTAAGAGGAGCTTTGGTGTTTGCGGTAGTCGGAAGAGCAAGATCTCCTTCGGGGGAGACGTCTTCCGGCTGATGGGTACTCTCCTCTGTAGACATGATGCTGAAGTCGGTGGTCGTGCCGGAACGCAATCTGACCATCCAAGGATGCCCTCACGCTAGGATACGGTGTGTGTGGACAAGCTGAATCTGATACCAATGTAACATGCAGCGGAAGTATTCGTATTGGAGGATCCTGTCACACAAATGCTCACACCGTCTTTTGTATCCCGAGCTTCGCGAGTTTAGCAATCCACTTTAATGACTTCAAACTTTAGAGAGAGAGAGAGAGAGAGAGAGAGAGAGAGAGAGAGAGAGTACACCGTATGGGGTCCCGAATTACGCACTGAAGGGACCCCTTTACCTTCACCAAGTGGCTGGAGCAAAACGATGAGATGATGAATGGTGAAAACTGTATGGATGCAGAAAGCGCAAGGTGAACTGCCGGCTGAATGCTGAATTGATGTGTTTTGCTGATGTAGAAGTGCTGAATGCTCATGCGTTTGAGGCGCCTAGGGCTGTAGGAGACGAACGCTGAGGGATGGTGGCTGAAACTGCAATCGTTTATGATCCTTGTGCTGAAGATGCCAAGCGCTTGAATGCTTATGCTGAAATATTATTGAATGAATGGCTGAATATGCTAGGGCTCTATTTATATGGACCACAAAATGATGGGAAAAGTACCAAAAAATTCCTAATAAATATCTTGATAAATACTAGATGATATCTGGGGTGTTTGCCATGGTCTAGATGCAATGTATGAATGATGTGCAATATGGAAAATGCTTTCTAATGCAAACCCTAAGGTTTCTATTGACTGTATATGCATGAATGCGTCTCTTTAAGTGGGTTAAGGGACTTAGATTGACTGACTGACTTGCTATGGCTGAGAATGACCTACGTAGCTCGTGCTTGACTTATCCTAGATGGAGGATTACAATGGGGTCAGGGCGTACGACAAATATCATCCTGAATGGAACTAATACTGGACAATGCTGCACTGATGATGATGATGATGAGCCAGTTTGTCACCATGCACTACAGTGCAGAGTGCATGTGACACTCGTTGCTCTCAAGGCCCAAGTTGACGAGGACAACATGAAAGAGATTCCCAAGTATGTAGAGACTCTCACTGTCCTTAGGGTGGTTGGTGAGATGCCAAACCGGGATATGGTTGCCATCCTCATTGATGAGGACTTGTCTCTCAGGGCTTGCAGATGCTAGATTTGAAGTAGATAAGATCTTCATGTGAAAGATGAAGGCAAGGGCAAACCAACCCTAATCAGAAAGTGCACTTACTGCAAAAAGTTTGGACATTCTAAAGACAAGTGCTTCATTGGATGGCCAAGGAGCAGGCTGAAGATCATGGAAATCTGGTAGGAGAAGAAGATGAAGATGAAGATGCACTAAAGACATCTACAGTACTCGAGAAAGTCCTTAGAGCTACGACTGATCTTTCCCTTGAAGATGAAGATTATGATTGGGCTTTCTGAATTTCCCACTTTGTATGGGTCACGGGTTCTCTACCTGGGATGTCTCCCAGAATCTGGTAAATAATCTTGTGTTTTTCTTGTAAGCCTTGTTTTTATAAAAGGCTCTGTGTTTTGTGCTTAGAGCTAGGGGGTTTTGTTCTTGGTAGACTGATGTAGGCACATTCATGTGTGGTCAAGCTCTTATATGAGGCGTGACAGGAGGGTTTCAAGTGTTGGTACAATGTTTGCATGTGGGGGCCTTGCTGTGCTTGGTCTGGCGGTGAGCCTACTGATTAGGAACATTAATGCAAACACAATGAATAGACAATGAAGAGGAGAGAGAGAGAGAGAGAGAGAGAGAGAGACGAACTGTATTTTCAGTATATGACAATGGTACAAAAAGATGTAAATGACTGTACAACTTCTGTGTGGCCATGGGCCTTCCCAAAATGGTAAACAGAGGCCCTACCTAGATTTACTATGACCTGCCCCTTAGGTGGGGATCAGATGAACGTTACTTTGTGTGGGCCTAGCCTTTTGTGTGTGCCGAGTATGTGACGTGTGTCCAGATATGTGTCAAAAGATAAGGCTACTTCCTAGCCTACAAAAGCATTGTACTTGGTGAGTAAACAACACATCCATCTAATCATCATTGAGTCGTGCAATACTCGTCTCTTGAGCTTTATCACATCTCCCTCTCGCTCCACACACACACACACACACGCACGCACACATGCAGACGACGTATATCTTCTATCCACCTTAGCTTAGGTGCACCTGCATAAACCCTAACCCTACATCCAGTTCATCTTCTATTTCTTTGTTTTCGTAGTTCCATGAATCTCCTATTAGAGACTGTATATGCATTGTACTCATTGGTTGTTTTATCAACAAAATTTTCTTTTGCTACTTCACACTGTTTTCTTTTAATAAAAAGATCTCACCTTTTCAAGACATTATCTTTCTGTTGAAAAGCAGAGTTCCAAGTTTGAAATTTCCTCCCCCTTCTTCTTAGGTTACCGTTTCTGTAGTCATGAAATCCATCGCTGTTTGAGAACTTTGTTCTCTTGCTTACATAGTCAGCTTTTCCTCATTTCTTCTATATTATATTTTGTTGTGCATTGTGCATTTCTAATCAGGTTTAAGGTTCCACGCACAGGTACCACCTCATAAGAATAAATGCTAAGGGAATAACAGAAGGGTGTAAATGGCTGGAGATGTTTGAAGATGTACGAGCAGTAATCTTCTGTGTGGCTTTGGATGAGTACGACCAGATGTGGACAGATGGAAACACGGCGCTCCAGAATAAGATGCTTTTAAGTCGAGATCTCTTCCAGAATGTCCTAAAGCATCCATGTTTTCGGGATACTCCGTTTGTCCTGCTATTGAACAAGTACGACTCATTTGAAGAAAAAATCCACACAGTTCCTCTCCGAACTTGTGAGTGGTTTTCGGACTTTGATCCTGTAAGAGCATCCACTTTCACACCACAAACCTTGGCACAGCAGGCGTATACATATGTGGCCCATAAGTTCAAGAAACTTTTTGAGAGTATCAATACCAAAGGCAGGAAACTTTACACATTCCAACTCAAGGCCCGAGACCGGTCTACTGTCAGTGCCGGCTTTCAGTACGTGAAAGAGATTCTGAAGTGGGAAGAAAACAAGGCGTCTACGCTGTGGAACGTCCATGAAGACTCTATCTACAGTTCGGACTTGAGCTCCTTCTCCCCGCTTCTGCGATCCAATGGCCATTAGGTGAGATATCCGTGATTTACTCCATGTGGACTGCACACCTCTAAAATATTTACACACGTATAACAATGTGTTCTTTGTCTTTGGTTTTTCTTCCAGGGGTACTTCGGAGAAGAAAAAAGGGGGGTTGTAAATACGGCCCTTATTTTAAATTACAAAGAAACCAGGATAATTCATCTGACGGAAAAAGAAGATATGGCTTTGTTGGGCTGGATAGAGCTTTTTCAATAACTTGTAGTAATACAAACAGAAATTCAGAGTTTCTTTACGCTAAAAATTTCAGGTCAGAAGGGTGCCCATCATGCTTTGGTCCAATCCGGGAGTGTACGCACCATCATACGTCCTTGGGTCTAATTCTGCAGGGTGCCCATCATGCTTCCTTGTCCTTGCTACTGAACTGCTGAAATGATCTGTCTGGTTTCCTCGATGGCCTGGAAGCATACTTGAGATTTCTTAGAGCTTTTCCCGTGGGTACGCATCCTTGGTCTAACTGGCCTTGCTACTGAACTGCTGAAATGATCTGGCCTTCTAGATGGCCTGGAATCATAGTTGAGATTTCTTGGAGCTTCTTCCTGTCATGCCCCCCCCACACATGCGTCAGCACTGCCATCTTCCTTCAAAGGACTGGAGGGAAATTTTATGGGCTTCAATGGGACACTGGGTCCTGGTTAACATTTAAAGCATCAGATCTTATCGATGTCATGTATGGAGATACATCAGCGTGTAGAATGTTATTTACAAGAAGCTTTTGACATGAACACTCTCTACCTTACATTGTAGTGTTATTTCTGAGTCACGTGAGAAATTTATTGAAGCAGATGAAAGTTCTTTTTAATATACTGATGTTTGACTACCAGTTCTACATGTCACGTGCTCAAGACTTTGATTCACATAGGAACGGTCTATTTTGAGTGCTTTAGGGAATGGCTCGAATCCATATGTAAGCTGTTTTATGATCTTTGCATGTCTGATGGAACTGGTTAAACCTCCCTCTTCTTACCTTAAGACATTGGCGTTCCTACATGGACATGAATCGAGGAGTTTCACTGCTGCTCATCACGCATGCGCAACTGGATATTTAATCAAGCATATGCAACATGTGTATTGCTAGCAATATGAACCAGAACAATGCGTCCGCCTCCTTCCCCAACGATCATTTATGATGACTCTCATATCATGCTGCTGTTGGATGCTCTATAAGCTAGATTAGTTGCTATCACATAGACTCTACATGAAAGCCTGGAGAAGTCAGACCTAGCTTTGTAAAATGTGATTTCTAGTAGGTGGGCTTCTATTTATGAAGGGCACTTGCTCCATCGATACAGGTGGCGAGCACCATGAGGGCATGGTGGGCATGGTTGTGTGAAAGGACTAGTAGATCAGTCCTCCCTACTACCATTCTAGTACATCCATGTGCCCCCTTGTCTTGCTAGCAAACATTGGACGTTGATTATTTGGGTGGTGCCTGTTGATTTTTTATCTTTTGAACTGAGATTAAGCCATCACATTTACTACTCAAAAATTGCAAGGATGTGCTATTAAAAATTACCGCTGATAATTCATTTAAAGGACACTATATTCGGAAAAATATGTCAAGCTAGGAGAATCATCATTGATTGTATTAGGATCCATTGTCATAATGGCATTTACGCTAGTGCCTTGATTAAGATTGTTGATAACTTGTAAAAGAAGTACTATTGACGTGTAAGGTAAGATTGCATTAGAATCAATGTCTGTTTGGTTTGCAGTAGAGTTGTCTCTACTTTCCAAAGCAAGGCATCCTACCAACTTGTTTTTCAACTTATTGCTATTCATTCAATGGGGAAATTACAAGAGATAAGAGTGCTTAGGGTGGCTTTGTTCTTGTGCTCAACTCCCTCCCAAGATATATTGGTAAAGTGCTTTGTTGGGTCTTGAAGAAGTTTCTTTTGGATGCAATATTGGGTACACAAATTAGATGCCCTTAGGTAGATTTGAACATAGTTATCTCCATTTTGGCTTTAGGGGACATAAGTGCTATTGTGCGAAATAGAGAACATTGGGAGGTAGGTCTTGTAGGGAGCTACTAGGATTGGTTGTGTTGGCTATCCCCTTCTTGAAGTCTATTGAGGCTCTTGCCTAGACTCTATTTTCTTGGGCATTTTATTCTCATCCTTCATGTGCCTATTGTTTTGTGGATTGATTTGGCTAGGTATTTAACACTCAAAATGTTACATCCAAACAAGCCTAGGGGTAGGGCTAGGGATGTAGACTAACCTAGGTTAGGGTTAGTCAGTTGTTGTGGCGTGTGGACCTAGAGGGTTCACACATGGGCTAAGGGAACCAAGAGGATGAGATGTAGATTGGCTAAGAGTTTATAGTCAATAGCCTAGGGCTAATAATGGTTGAAAGCTTATAAATAAAGCAAGGGCCAAGTATCCACACGTGGTAGGTTGGAGGGCTACCAGGGGGCGTGCAAGACCTCATGGCCATGGAGCTTCAAGGTGGGTGGTTTGGCCTAGTGGTGTGGGATGCTGGGTGCAGGCAATTGGTACCAAGTAGGTTCGTGACAATTAGATCTTAGGCTTGGGGGTGGTTCAAGGCATTGAACATACGGTTAGGTGGTGAGTCGCTAGCCACAATCTATTACGGTCATGTGATGCGTATGTTTTTGGGTCTATGAAACCTCGATAGAGTTTTGGTTCTAGGTCAGTTGATCTAGGTGAGTTGATCCTTGGGCTTGATGTGTGGAAACCTTACATTGGTATTTGAGCATGGATTTGACTAGTGCCAGAACCTAAGGCATGGAGGATGAACAAGGCATTACGGTCATGTGGGTTGTTGTTGGCAAGAAAGCCATGGTTTCTTTACATGGATGAAAAGAGCAAGTAAACTTTTTTAAAAGGGGCGCCATCTTTTTGCTATAAAAAGAGCAAGCAAGCTTTTTTTAAAGATAAAGTGGGGCAAGTTGGCTTAAAAAAAAAAGAGAAGGCTACTTTGGGAGTTTTACAATAAAACTTTGCTTTCATTAAAACACTAAAAGTGGGACATCTTTTCCTTGCTTTTTAATTTCGTAATTCCCTTATAAAGTAGCTTGGCCTCATATTTATGGGTCACATAGTTACTTGTCTCTCACATGAGGTGGATTTATAGGGGACTTTTTTTTCTCATTGCACCTTTTTCATCTACCCTAAAATCCCGTAATTCCCTTATAAAGTAGCTTGGCCTCATATTTATGGGTCACATAGTTACTTCTCTCTCACATGAGGTGGATTTATACCTTCCCCTTTAGGGGACTTTTTTTCTCATTGCACCTTTTTCGTCTACCCTAAAATCCTTTCTTTATTTCCCCAATTCTTACCAGCCCATAATCCGTCACCTTTTTATCACCGCTTTTCTCCAAGTTACACATGCTTAGTGTGCATCAAAGATATATGGAGAAAATGGCCAGTAATTCCATGAAGCCATCTCACAATAACGATTTGGAGTTGATGATAATGACTTTGAGCAAGTGAAGCCATTGTGAAGGCTAGGGTTTTACTTGCCACTAGTAGCATGTAATCCAAGATGGCATGAGGAAGGATAGTGTTGGGCCCAAGGTTGAGGTGTGCTCTATGCCTTTACAAATTGATAACCATGGGTTGTCAAGTGGTGTCAAGAATGCTTTAGCTAAGTGGAATTCAAGTTTGAATTCTCACACACATTGGTGGGTCTAGGAATGGCTCAATAATCTTGTCTTCACAAACCCTAAGTCGTGACACTTATTTTCAAGTACTTTTTTTTTATAAAACCCCTAATTGTTAATATTTCAATGTCTTTGCCGAAGTGTGATGGAATCTAATTTGTTGCATGCACTTACTTTTCCACGAGTGGATAGTTCTTTTTAAAATGTTGAAGAGATCATACAAAGTTTTGTCATGAACCCTTCATGTATATCCATATAGCCACTAGGTCAGGTAGTTCCACATGAGTAGATAGTTCTTTTTAAAATGATGAAGAGATCATACCTAGTTTTACCATGAATCTTTCATGTTATTCAGATAGCCACTAGGTGGTAGGTGTGGCAGGCGGTCTTATCGAAAATTGGCATAAGCAAGGACATGGTGTTGAGTTAGGGAGTCTTGTGGTGATGGTCATAATCCAAGATGCCTAGGTTGTTGTTTCTAGATGGCTTATAACGGTATCTTTCATGCTTGACTTTGCATGGATTAGATTGACCCTCAAGTTAATTGAAGGTTTGACCTTGGTGCCCAAAGAGGTATTTGGTTGCTTCAAGGCTAGGTTATAGGGGTGAAAGTTGGCCATTCCACCTATGATCATGCTTAACATAGGTTTTATGTGAGGTGTGCTCTAATGGTTTGGGATGCCATAGTGTATTCCCATGTAGGATCTCATAAGGCTTTGCAGTTTTCTTGTTTGGGACACTTTATGCTTTGGCATAGTTAACCTTTGATAAAACTATGAGGAGTAGTGCTAGTCTGGGAGTGACAAAACAGGGTAAGAGACCTTCTTGGTCTAAGCATTGGCATGCCACTCGTACAGTGACAACTTTTATGATTCATCAGACACTCTCTTGTGATGTCCAAATGATACTGAAGCATATTGGTGCATGAGGGAACCTTAGGATTGTACATGAGAGGATGAGATTAGACTGAATGTCTAGACTAGTTGATGGTTTGATCATTTAATAGTCGAGGATGGACGGAATACCACGGGGTTATTTTGATTCGAGGACTTTAGTCATATGGACTCTCCACCTATTTGAATGGCGTGCCGAGTTGGTTGGGTGGCAAGGGATTAATCCCTCACAAAGAGCTTAATGAGTTCAAGTGGAACATCCATATGCGGGGGGGGGGGGGGGGTGGAATGTGTTATAACCATTGTGTTCCCTCTAGGAGACTTATGCTTGCTCTAAAGTAGACATGAGTATCTACTGGTTATGTGTGAAAACACAATCTCCATTGGCTGACTTGTATTGTACATACAATATGATGATTATGGAGGCATCGGATCATGGTTTGTTTAAAATCCATAAAGAAAGTAAAGTTTTGATATGGTGTTACATTGCATGAGAAAGTTTATAGCATACATTAGCTAGTTTGGGCGTATTTGGGACCCATTGGTTGGGGATGGTGCCCATGGTTCATGGTCCTAGAGGGGCCTATTGTGGTATATAGCTAGCTAGTTTGGGCCTATTTGGTACGCATTGGTTGGGGATGGTTCCCATGCTTCATGGTCCTAGAGGGGCCTATTGTAAGACTTTTAAAGGCTACATCTGAGGGGGTTCTTTGGCTAACAGATACTTGGCCAAATTTTAAATCCTTTTTAAAGATACCTAGACCCCCTCATTTCATAGATCATCCTACAACTCCATTGTGTTTGTGGCACAAAAACTAAAACCTTCTTTATTTTTTAGCATCACATCTTATCTGAGAGACATTTAGAAGCCATTAGGAAACTTGTAATATGAGCCAACAAGGATATACATGTGTTTCCAATTGGGTTGATCCCATTTTCTTGGTTTCTTCATTTGAGGCATATAAACATCATAGCCAGATTTGGATTTGATATGGCTTTCTGAATTTTAATATATTTCTTAATTATTGAGCTGTAATAAGGCCTTTTAACATAGCAACTTCATGGCATATCCTAGACCATCCTCCATAGCTTTCCATCCTAACAATAGCTTCACCACCAACTTGGATGATGCAAGGATGCAATCATCATTAGGAAGAGGGGTACATTAAAAACTTTGTAAGGTTAACATGGTTTCACCGCTCGTCAACCACCCGCGCTGCTTGACCTACCCATAAGGCACTTTTCCATCTTACCCACTCAAATGGGCACTTATCTTTTGCAAGACATTAATAGAACATATAAAGCAGCCTTACCGTAGGCTTAATGCTAAATAGAAAAAGTCAAAGGACTTCGTGTACATATTTTCTTAAGGGTAGTAATAGTAGCCACTTTATTTTTAATTTTGGTCAGCCTAGTGTGAAAGCTAGTCACTTGTATATAAATCAATTTTAACACTAAATAATAATAGCCATACTATTTTTGATTTTGTTCGGCCTAGTGTGAAAATAAACTAGTCACTTGTATATAAGTCAATTTTAACACTAAGAATTTTCAATCATACCCTTGCAATAGAATACTTGTGAGCTCTTCTCTTCTCTATCCTTCCTTGCATGTTAGATTGCTTAAATAGGATTTCTTGTAGGTTGCTACCTCTCATTAGCTTCCTCTTACCCCTCCTTTTATGAAAGAAAACCATCGTGAATGACATTCTCCTTTTACCTCCATCTAGGCATAGAGATCTCTACCACATCATTTCGCTGTCCACAACATTTCGAGAGCCAACATCTATATCAAAGATGGCAGTAATGCAAACATCTTGGAAGATCTCCGTGGCTTATCGAAGCACCAAATGGACAACCTTGATAAGTCTCTCATGCCTGCAAGTGGCTACATAAACAACTACATATAGCACATCACATTCATGTAACAAGTTCAAGGTTGGGCTTGCCAAGAAATTAAAAGAGAAATAAAAAAAGTGAGAGAAGAAAGACAACAAAATGAAGAAAGCAAAAAGTGATGGAGTGAATGAATTAAGCACACAAAATGAAGATAGTAGAAGTGTTGGAAAAAAGTAGTCAAGATTTGAAGAAAGCAGAAAGTGCTAGAATGAATGATGAAAGGTAGCCAAATGATGAAAGCTGAAAGTGTTGGAGTGAATGAAGAACACACCAAAATGAAGATGATAGAAGTGTTGGATAAAAAACATTGATTTGGAAAATTAGTCTGGACTACTTGCAAAGAGGGGAGAATGAACACAAATTTACTGTTAAATAAGTATATCCTTCTCCTTTATTGCCTCACTGTGGACATCATCAAGAAACCATAGTGTTACCCATGACCCTTTGTGTAGACTCAATGCAATGCCACCAACATTTGCTAACTACTCTTAAATTCATACCCAACTAGTGTTAGCTATTAACTAATGTGCATAAAAAGCTTTATCAAGGGTGTTACAAGCTCCATTACCCCCTTCGTCACCTATCGTGGTGCCATTTATCTTATGTGAGGTGAAACCAAGGGTTATTGAACTATGTCAATAATCAAGGGTCAAAGCTCACATTTTGAGTAACCTCTCCAACCAATCAATGTATCACATCTTTGCCAGTCAATAATCAATCTTAAATGTATTGCATCCTTGCCAGTCAATAACCAATCCTAAAACAAGGATCCCTAGCTTGTGTTACCTCTTTAACAAAAGCATCACAAGAGTTCCTATGCTGAAAGTCATCATGTATGTGAAACAAAGCACTAGAAATTTGATAGACCCCAAGGGAGCTAAAGGTACTAATGTCATCAATGAATTACATAGAATTGATCAATATCATCATATTTAGCTCCAAGGGAGAGAAAGGCACACATATTATCAATGACTTATGTAGAATTGATTAATGTGATCATCTTCAATAACCAATGCATCACCGACATCCAAAAAGAGGAGTTTGCACTTTAATTGAATTGTTGAGTACTTTCTCCCCCCTAGATCCCCCTTGCCCATAGTTTATTAATTTCCATTTAACTAACTTCTCATTCTCACCAACAATTGGATATTGGTGATTGAGATGTTTCATTCTAGTCTACAATGCAATACTCATAAATCCTCAAAAAGAGGATAAAAAAGCCATAAAATGTAATAAGTGACAAGAAAAAGTGAAAAAATGTTGATGACTATAAAAAAGGCCTAAACATCGAGAATCCTTAATCTTAAGGCCTATCCATTGTATAGATTGAGTGGACATTTGATCACCAATACTCTACTAACTTCTTTTCATCATAATAACACCTCCATCCCCTCTCTTTTGGAGGAACATGGAATTAATAAAGTTACATATCTAATTATCAAAATCAATTCACAGTGCTCTACTTCTTTGTATCAACACTTTCAATTTGACGCACACATCAAGGGGGATAAGTTAACCAAATATTGGTTAAACATAGTGCATGCTGCTGCATGTAGTCCCTTGCTTCTCAAGAGTTTCAAGGCCAATCATTTATTAGGCTATTAGTCCACTAGAGGCTTCACTTTTTATGTTTTGAGCGTGGTGACAATGTAGACACATGGCCAAAGTATATAAGTGAACTTTCACTAGTGTATTAGGAACTCTTATGCATAATTGAAAATACTCTTGGCTCAAAGTCATGGGTGAGATATGGAGAGAGTTACATGAGAGATTGTGATCATGTTATGCATTATGCCTCTTATTGAGAGATTGTGATCATGTTATGCATTATGCCTCTTATTGAGAGTGGATCAAAATGCAACTCTTCTTGTGGAGTACAAGTAGTTTTTGTCTGGATCAAAATGTAACTCCTCTAGTAGAGTACAAGTGGTTTGTATGGATATCAGCCATTTGATCACGAAATAATTGGACACAAATGCAAATGGGCACAATCTCTGCTTAAAGCATTGATTTTGTAATCAAGCTAGCAAATCAAGTCCATGGGGTTGATGAGGGATGTACTAACAATGCAAATAACAGACACATGTTTACCATCCCTATTGTGGCATTACCACAACAAAGTCACGGCTTAGGTTAGCAAGGGGTTTTATGATTGGGAAAAAGTTGATTCATAACTGAAACATTGCAAGGGATCCATCACGAGTAATACATGGGTTACAAAGCCAATGGCGGCAGGGTTGAAGAATTCAGATACTTATGTGAGAACATAAAGTAGCTCAAATAGGAATGAAGAGGATCTAAAGAGTGATGAGAACATTAGTTAGATGCATAACGTAGTAGTTATTGACAATTTGGGTATTTATTATCATGGGATAGAAGCGGTAAAACTCCTATTAGTGAATTATGTGAATATGCCACTCTAGATGAGGTGATTCTTTGTTTGATTCTTGTTATTTTGATTGAGATCTGAGCTAACATGGGAGCGTGTACAAATATCCACTTAAGTTTCTAGTGGAATAGTTTGAAGAGTGGATACAAATTAGGTAGTTATTTGACACATGTGTGATGTGTAGGCACACCATCATAATGCACTTTTCAAAATGATAAACATGAATATTATAATAGACTTTCCTTCAGGATGTGTCACCAAAACCACCCAAATAAGATGTACTATCCCTAAAACATAGAGGCAAGAAAAGGACTCATAAGCCACAAAAGGACTCATAAGCCACAAAAGGACTCCTAGGCCACAAAAGAAAGAGGTGCCCTAAAACTTAGAGGCGAATGGGAAAAAACTCCTAGGATAGAAAAGAAAGAGATGAAATTTATTATAAGTGTCAGTTTGAATGGTCATGTGCAGTGTCATACAAAGCTCATAAGCCACTTAAGGAAGACTAAAGTTTCAGATGTGGATAAGGATGCCTTATTTCCCTACACAAAAAATCCATGAGTGATGAGGAGATTGTATTAAAGGCGGTAGCCATTTAAGGAAAGAATGAGGAGGTCCCAAAGAGCTACCTTATATTGATGACAAGGGTACATTAGCTTTAGAAGAACTAGATGATCACCTAGTGCCAAGAACATGGAAGCCTAGAAGAGGGTATTAAAGATTGGTCAAGGAATTTATTCACTATAAGTTGGAGTTGTTAGCATAATATTTGACGAGGTCTTTCACTTCTAATTTAAGCAAGAAGGGAAAGAAGAATGTTACTTCCAA